>NW_003303436.1:41292-47865 GCF_000142945.1 Phytophthora infestans T30-4 | reverse complement strand
ATTCTCAAAGTCGAAAACCATCGACTCGGCCGCGCGAGCGCGGCGGAGGCTCACTTTACAGTTAGAGCCTCGAGCAGCAACCTGTGCGCTCTTCGTCAAGGTCTCCACTTCGACCGTTAACATGCCTCGTGGCACTGCTAAGAGCGGTGCTAAGACACGCTCCAAGGCTGCAGCCGGTAAGGCGCAGGCCAAGAGCACTAAGCCTCACGGCAAAGGCTCTGCACTCAAGGAGGCTACTCAGGTGGCCTCCGAGGCGATCGGATCCTCGGGTGACGCGGCTGCGGACAAGCGCGCAAGCAGGCGCCGCAGTCCGTCGCCCTCGTCTTCAGACAATCGTCCGAACCCTCGGTTCGTAGAACGTGAGTTCAACTCGGGCAGTGAGGACGATGCCGAGTCCGAGAGCACTCATGATGCTCCTGCGGGCTCTGTGGGAGGGCACAGCCCAGTGCCCAGTGAGCACAAAGAAGACAGCGTGCAGTCGTCCGCTAGTGATCACGGTGATCACAGTCCCAGGACCTCTGTGCGCTCTGAGAGTCCGGCCGTTAAGGCTAAGGGCACTCCCAAAGCCGGTGGCGATGAGGAAAGGGAGTCCTCGCAAACGTCTCTCGCTTGCCGAGGGTCTTGCGCGCGCTAAGGCCTCTAAAGGCGAAGGCGCCAAGCCCTCAAAGAAGCGTACTGCCTCTCAGTCTCCACTCCGCGAGGAGAAGGAGACTCGACGCTCCTATCAGAGTATCTTCGACTCCTCGGATGAAGAGGAGGAGAAGGAGGAAGAAGAGGAAGAGGAGGGTGCCATTGTTGAGCCCCGGGAGGTCTCGAATGACCTCGACCAGCAGCAGGAGGATTTCCAAGCTGCCCAGCGTGTGCGTGGGGGTTCGGTGGCGGCACCCGTCAGCCAGGGAGCTGCCATCAACTCAAGAGGGTATTGGCCTCCCGAGGAGAGCTCTGGGGCTGACCTCTTCTTAGAGCTTCTCGTCGCTCCTCGTGGCCTTGTGGGCGGCCACACTTCTAGGGGCATCTATGAACGAGCCCTTGTTCAGAAAGAACAGTTGTTCGTCGACAACGTGGAGGCTGCTCGGTGTGTGCTTCTCGCGCCACACCGCATTCCCCTTAAGGACTTCACGACTTGTCGTAAGAAGCCCGAGACCCGGGGTGGTCTCTATCCTGTTTGGGGATACCCCTGGGTTATGCCCGAGAACTGTCCCACATGGAGTTCTTGTGAGGACATGTTCTGGGCGTGGGTGGAGACTCTCAAGTACTCGCCCACGGAGTTATGGGAACTCCATGAAGATCAGCAGCTGTCCCACATCCTGGACCAGCGTGATCTTCGTGTGAGGTTTGCCCACTTGATCAGCAAGCGTATGCTGCCAAGGGACATCCTGAAGCGCGCGGCTTCTAGCGCTCACGATGAGCGCGGGTACGGTATGTATTCATCATCCGTACCCCGTTCGGGCAAGAAGCCCCGGACTACTTATGAAGCTGCCGCCGCTTCTGTTCCCAGATTGCGACAGCCTTCGGGCAGTCAATCAGGAGCCGTTCAATCGGCTCCCACGAGTTCTCGGAGTGGGCATAACCCCTCCACCTCACGAGGAGCTGTCGCTTCCCGCGACACCGTTGCTCCTGGAGGATCCGCTCCACGTGGAAGTGGACTTCTCCATTTCGGTCAAGCAGGGGCGGAGGTGCCCTCGTACGAGTACGAGTACTCGGCGCCTCCCGAGAGCCACTCTCGTTCGAGTGCTCCGACTGCGGGTCCGACACGGGACCCTGAGGTTGACCGCCTCTGTGGTGTAGCGGGATCAGCAAAATCTGCGAGATTGCCAGATCCAACTTACCAACTGCGCCCAGACACCGACTAACGGAGGGGGTCCCCCGATGATCCGTGTTCTGCTGAACTTTCCTCACCTTGTGTACCCGTCGGTAGGGCGGGATCTGCTCTCTCGGTAACCTTCGAAGAGTTCAAGTGGTGAAGCTTGAGTGTCTTGGCGAGACGTGGGGATGGGGTGGAGCAGCAGTGGAAAATCTTCACTCTGCGTCCGTGGATGGTTCCGTATCCTAAGCGAATATTCGAGCTTATGGATCCGGGGCCTAGATCGTGGATCTAGCCGTAGGGTTGCCTTGCGGGTGTGTTCCCTTGCCTTTGTGTTGTCCTTTAAGTCGTACTTGCCGCCTCCTGTGACGGGATCTTGAGAGTTGAGAGCCCCTAGGGTGTAACCGACCAAGTAGTAAATTCGGTTAACCTGTCGGATCTGCACAAGTAAAGGAAAAGCTCACTAGGTTGTAGGATCTGGCCAATGTATTATCCAGTTATCACTACCAACACTAGATTCGCAATTCCCAACCTTCTCGGAGCTCGT
The DNA here is from genome assembly GCF_000142945.1 of Phytophthora infestans T30-4. Taxonomy (NCBI): domain Eukaryota; phylum Oomycota; class Peronosporomycetes; order Peronosporales; family Peronosporaceae; genus Phytophthora; species Phytophthora infestans. Next base: position 45,514 of record NW_003303436.1, on the reverse strand, counting down.
ACGGCCAATGTAGTTCCGGTTCTTGAGGGCAGGAAGGCACTTGCGTGTCACTGTGCAAATTGGAGTCTGTATTGATATTTAAGCCTATACCTGCCTGGGTTTCTACCTTCTATGTCTTTCATCTGCTAAATCCCTTACCAGGCTCGGCTGCATGTCCCTTCTTCCCTTGACCCATCATCCCAGCTGTGTTATCTTCAGATCCACCGGATATATGACGTAATCATCATGGTCACCCTATTACGGGTACACTCATCCGGATCCAGGTCGCTTGGATCCACCTCACTGTAATGGTACACTCGCCGTGGATCCGAGCTCCCCAATCATCCAACATCATCTCGCAACCGTCTGTGATCTCCGTTGTCCCACGAAAGTTCGAGATCCACTGTATCCCTCATCCCTATACCCTGGATCCAGGTCCCTCCAGGCGGGATCCTCCCTCCTTGGATCCGAACTCGGAAGTATGGGATCCGGGGTACCTCGCGGTGGATCTTGACTCTTCACTAGCCGTGGCTACTAGATCCACCTTCAGAGGGCACCGACCATCCTTCCTTCATAGGATCCACACTCGATCCACTCTTGTATAGTATATCCCATATCCATCTTAGTGAATCCAGGTAAGGGTGGATCCGAGGTAAGTCTTGGTGGATCTTGCCTTCTCGTACATCGCTCATATCAGATCCATCGTCATTCCATACGAGGTGCTGCTCGCCATGGCTAATCCACCACAGGCAACTTGCACCCGTGCCAAACAACCCAAATCCTCTATAATCACTTGAAATTGTCACTGATTCGGGATAGTGACCCCGCGTCAGGACCATTCTCTTATTTCTGAGAAAGCACTTCACCACACTTCTGTGTGGTGTATTTGCTTCGGAACAAGTCAGAAGTGGCCGACAAGTTTGCTGAGTTTGTCGCATTTGCGGAAACACAGACCGGCAAGGTCGTCAAGACGCTTCGTAGTGACAACGGTGGCGAGTACACGTCGGGCGAGATGGCTAAGTTCTGCAAGCGTCGTGGTATCGTGCAGAAGTTTACGCCTCCGTACACGCCTCAACTAAACGGTGTCGCCGAGCGGATGAACCGGACGCTGGTGGAATGTGCGCGCTGCATGTTGGAGCATGCTGGTTTGGGCAAGTCGTATTGGGGTGAAGCGGTAATGACCGCTGCGTTTCTACGTAACCGGTGTCCCACACGTGCCATCAGCCATGACAAGTCACCGCACCAAGTATGGACCGGTAAGAAACCACTGCTGGCAAACCTGAAAGTGTTCGGTTGCCATGCGTATGTGACGGTTCCGAAGCAGAAACGCACCAAGTTGGACGCTCGAGCAGTGAAGTGTCGGTTTCTGGGGTACTCGGAACACGAGAAAGCGTATCGTTTCGAAGAGATCAAGAGCGGTCGTGTGCTAGTGAGCCGCGATGCGCAGTTCATGGAAGACGTCTTCGACGGAGGGAGACGCAGCCACGTTGAAGATGACATCGTGGAGCTTCAAGAAGAAGAAGTGACGGATCAAGAAGCATCGTCCGAGGATGAGACGATGGGAGACACTGCGCCGCGTCAAGAATTTGAGCCCGGTAGCAAGCGACACCAGCGAACGCAGTCGTTGAAGGAAGCGGTAGAGATCCCGCGGAGCAAGCGACAGAGTCGGCCGCAGACGCTGGAGGAGATGTCAGCGGTCGCAAGTGGTCGAGAAGAAGATTTCGAAGCGGCCTACGTTGTGGATTCAGTGGGAGAAATGCCGACTACGTTCAAGTCGGCGATGGAATCCAGCAACGCGGCCAAGTGGAAGGAAGCGTGCAACTCAGAAGTCGACTCTCTTCGCAAGAACAAGACATGGTCGTTGGTGCCATTGCCCCAAGGTCGAAAGGCAATCGGTTGTCGCTGGGTGTTTCGCATCAAGGAGAACCAAGCGGGAGAGATCGAGCGGTTCAAGGCACGACTTGTGGCCAAGGGATTTTCGCAGAAGTACGGCATCGACTACGAAGAAACCTTCGCGCCAGTCGCCAAGCTCACGTCGATCAGGATCCTGCTCAGTCTGGCGGCAAAGTACAATCTGACGGTGCACCAGATGGATGTCAAGACGGCGTTCCTAAACGGGCTGCTTGACGAAGATATCTACATGGTGCAACCGGATGGTTACACGGATGAAGAACATCCTGACCATGTCTGTCATCTCAAGCGTTCACTCTACGGTCTCAAGCAGTCGCCACAATTGTGGAACCAGACCATTGACAAGTTCATGCTGGAGCTGGGGTTCAAGAAGTGTGAAGCCGATCACTGCATCTACGTCAAGTGGGATGACCAAGACATGATCTTCGTGGCTCTCTACGTCGATGATCTGGTCCTCGCCAGTAACAACGACGAGCTTCTCAAGTCGATGAAGAAGGCTTGAGTGAACGCTTCGACATGACGGACTTGGGTTGCCTCAAGTACTTCCTCGGTATGGAGATCGATCAAGATGCGGCTTCAGGAAAAGTGTCGGTACGTCAGACCAAGTTTGCGAAGGACATCCTGGAGAAGTTTGGCATGGAGAACAGCTGTTGGAAGTGCAAGATGTGCACGTACATCGACTCCAGAGTAGTATCCTATGTTACGGCATATGGAAGGTTCTAGAAGGATCTAGGCATAGTGATAGGTCTTAGTTAGCGGATGGTTGGTTATGTGGTGAAGTGCTTTCTCAGAAATAAGAGAATGGTCCTGACGCGGGGTCACTATCCCGAATCAGTGACAATTTCAAGTGATTATAGAGGATTTGGGTTGTTTGGCACGGATGCAAGTTGCCTGTGGTGGATTAGCCATGACGAGCAGCACCTCGTATGGAATGACGATGGATCTGATATGAGCGATGTACGAGAAGGCAAGATCCACCAAGACTTACCTCGGATCCACCCTTACCTGGATTCACTAAGATGGATATGGGATATACTATACAAGAGTGGATCGAGTGTGGATCCTATGAAGGAAGGATGGTCGGTGCCCTCTGAAGGTGGATCTAGTAGCCACGGCTAATGAAGAGTCAAGATCCACCGCGAGGTACCCCGGATCCCATACTTCCGAGTTCGGATCCAAGGAGGGAGGATCCCGCCTGGAGGGACCTGGATCCAGGGTATAGGGATGAGGGATACAGTGGATCTCGAACTTTCGTGGGACAACGGAGATCACAGACGGTTGCGAGATGATGTTGGATGATTGGAGAGCTCGGATCCACGGCGAGTGTACCATTACAGTGAGGTGGATCCAAGCGACCTGGATCCGGATGAGTGTACCCATAATAGGGTGACCATGATGATTACGTCATATATCCGGTGGATCTGAAGATAACACAGCTGGGATGATGGGTCAAGGGAAGAAGGGACATGCAGCCGAGCCTGGTAAGGGATTTAGCAGATGAAAGACATAGAAGTAGAAACCCAGGCAGGTATAGGCTTAAATATCAATACAGAACTCAATTTGCACAGTATCACGCAAGTGCCTTCCTGCCCTCAAGAACCGGAACTACATTGGCCGTACGAGCTCCGAGAAGGTTGGGAATTGCGAATCTAGTGTTGGTAGTGATAACTGGATAATACATTGGCCAGATCCTACAACCTAGTGAGCTTTTCCTTTACTCGTGCAGATCCGACAGGTTAACCGAATTTACTACTTGGTCGGTTACACCCTAGAGGTTCTCAACTCTCAAGATCCCGTCACAGGAGGCGGCAAGTACGACTTAAAGGACAACACAAAGGCAAGGGAACACACCCGCAAGGCAACCCTACGGCTAGATCCACGATCTAGGCCCCGGATCCATAAGCTCGAATATTCGCTTAGGATACGGAACCATCCACGGACGCAGAGTGAAGATTTTCCACTGCTGCTCCACCCCATCCCCACGTCTCGCCAAGACACTCAAGCTTCACCACTTGAACTCTTCGGAAGTTACCGAGAGAGCAGATCCCGCCCTACCGACGGGTACACAAGGTGAGGAAAGTTCAGCAGAACACGGATCATCGGGGGACTCCCTCCGTTAGTCGGTGTCTGGGCGCAGTTGGTAAGTTGGATCTGGCTATCTCGCAGATGTTGCTGATCCCGCTACACCACAGAACAACTTGAAATACGTGAAGGCCACGGACGATAACAGAATATGCCACGAAATTTAGTGCGAAGCATGAAGCACGCAGAGCACGCAGGTATCAGCTATATGAAGCGTCACGAAGAGACGACAGCGAGTGAGAGCTTAATG
>NW_003303436.1:17250-31780 GCF_000142945.1 Phytophthora infestans T30-4 | reverse complement strand
GTGGATCTTGACTCTTCATTAGCCGTGGCTACTAGATCCACCTTCAGAGGGCACCGACCATCCTTCCTTCATAGGATCCACACTCGATCCACTCTTGTATAGTATATCCCATATCCATCTTAGTGAATCCAGGTAAGGGTGGATCCGAGGTAAGTCTTGGTGGATCTTGCCTTCTCGTACGTCGCTCATATCAGATCCATCGTCATTCCATACGGGGTGCTGCTCGCCATGGCTAATCCACCACAGGCAACTTGCATCCGTGCCAGCCAACCCAAATCCTCTCTAATCACTTAAAATTGTCACTGATTCGGGATAGTGACCCCGCGTCAGGCCCATTCTCTTATTTCTGAAAAAGCACTTCACCACACATGCAGCCGGGCCTGGTAAGGGATTTAGCAAGTGAAAGACATAGAAGGTAGAAATCCAGGCAGGTATAGGCTTAAGTATCAATACAGAACCCAATTTGCACAGTATCACGCAAGTGCCTTCCTGTCCTCAAGAACCGGAACTACATTGGCCGTACGAGCTAGGAGAAGGTTGGGAATTGCGAATCTAGTGTTGGTAGTGATAACTGGATAATACATTGGCCAGATCCTACAACCTAGTGAGCTTTTCCTTTACTTGTGCAGATCCGACAGGTTAACCGAATTACTACTTGGTCGGTTACACCCTAGAAGATCTCAACTCTCAAGATCCCGTCACAGGAGGCGGCAAGTACGACGCAAAGGAAAATACAAAGGCAAGGGAACACACCCGCAAGGCAACCCTACGGCCAGATCCACGATCTAGGCCCCGGATCCATAAGCTCGAACATTCGCTTAGGATACGGAACCATCCACGGACGCAGAGTGAAGATTTTCCACTGCTGCTCCACCCCATCCCCACGTCTCGCCAAGACACTCAAGCTTCACCACTTGAACTCTTCGGAAGTTACCGAGAGAGCAGATCCCGCCCTACCGACGGGTACACAAGGTGAGGAAAGTTCAGCAGAGCACGGATCATCGGGGGACCCCTCCGTTAGTCGGTGTCTGGGCGCAGTTGGTAAGTTGGATCTGGCAATCTCGCAGATTTTGCTGATCCCGCTACACCACATCCGCGTCAGGGCCCGTATTCGCTGAGTTCACTGCGATGGCCGATCTGACTCCTGCATGTTCAAACTTGTCTCCGAGGTAGATGGTATCATCGTCATGCTGTCTAACCACTTCCGAATCGGTTTCAGCCTCCATAGTCTCCAACGCTGAGTCCGCCGTAGCTGGGTCGTCTTTCGGCTTTATTCCTTCAGGTAGTAATACCTCCCGACTATCATAGTCCTTGGTCGCGTCGAAGTGCTCATCCGCTGAGTTGGTTGTGACGGCAGAATTAACTTCCGTGCGTGCAAACGCGTCTTCAGTATAGCTGACATCCTGACGACATGCTGTGGCCACTCTCAGTGTTTAGATCCTCTGACGCCGAGTCCACCGCCGCCGACGGGATCATGCAGGCCTTTTGTGTACCCATCGCTGAGCTCGCCACGGCTGCAGCACTTAACCCATCGACTCCACACTCGGCTCGTGCCTCACCTTCGTCACTGTGGTCACTTGTATTCACCGTCCAGCTCAGTCCTTCACTGTTAGCCTCAACACTTCTTGAAAGTAATACCTCCAGCTTGGAATTCGCAGTCATCACGCTAGGGCACTGTACTACTGAGTCTGCTACGACGGCTGGACAGACATCCACGCGTCCACACTCGTCCTTCGCGTAGTCGGCTGTCCTATGGCGCGCCGAAACAGCTCCCAAGTCAATTCTTGCGGCTGGATCTCCGAGCGCCGAGTTCGCCGTCACCACATGGTTACTCTTAGCACTTATAGTGGTCAGGGTGCTCACAGCTGAGTTCACCTTGCCCACAATACTTGGTCTAATGACTCCAAACTTGGCTCGGTTGTCCATAACGGGTTGGGCGTCACGTAGGGCGCGTTCCGAGCGTTTTTCATGGTCTCTTTCCGTTATAGCTGAGTCTTCAGTCGCCGACACGTCTTCCTTGGCCCTTTCTGCACTTGTTCCTTCAACCGCTGATTTCGTGCTGACGTCGAAAATGGCGCCATCGTCTTCAAATTCGGACAGCTGATAGGAGACATCTTGGCCATCGTGTAGCACAGGCGTACGATCCGCTCGGACGTCTTCTAGCTTGAACGCTGAGTTTATAGCCGGGTCACCCCTTTTCACCCCTGAAGTCGATATGGCGTCGGCATTACCGCGACGCCTCTCGTCTTCGTCGGCTTCTGTATCAGCTTCGATCCTTCTCCAGCGTTCGGCGCATGTTAATTCGGTTTTATTTTCCCCTGGAGGGGGTCGTTTTTCCACCGCCGTCGGAGTTGGGTATTTTCGTCTTTCCACAGCTGGCGGCTGGTGTGACAACCAGTCCTCGTACAGTCGTTGTTCTTTCTGCAGTAAATCTTTGTCCATCGCTGACTCAAATGCCAATATCTGCCAGTCACGGTATTTCGCCGAGTTCACGCGGACATATCCCTCATTGGCCAGTACTCCGTGTGGTTGCCATTTTATCACATAAAAGTGAGGTGGGCACCAGACTGACGTCGGTCGTACGTTCGTTATCAGGACATGGGTTGGTCTTCCTCGGCGATTAAAAACAACAGTTGGAATCCAACCCTTCGTCCGTCTCACCCACAAGTCATGCGTCGACTCACTGGGTTGCCGCCTGGGCAATTTGAACTCAGCGGTCATTCGACTTTCGATTGTTAACCCGTCTGGTGGCCCACATGGGACATTTGGTCCGAACTTGGTCTTGGTCGGCGCATTACTTGATCGGATGAATGGGATTACCATCTCATCGGGTAGCTTGACAGCCGAGTTGTACAGATCCAGACGGATCCCAGCTGGGATCATGAAGTCGGCGCAGAGAATCAAATCGACTCCGGCATGATGAGGCATTATCCACACTTCAAACTCGTAGGCCACTTCCCAGCCGAGTGTCACCTTCACAACTGCTCTTGACGCTGTCACCATTCTGTCTTTACTTATTCCTTGTATGTCGATTCGCTTATCTCGGCTAGCCACTCTCTTGAGACGCAGTTTCCTCGCGAAGTATTCACTAATCGCTGAGACATTTGCTCCGGTATCCAATAATATCTTGGTCCTTCGGTCGTTCACTGCACCCAATACGAGAGCTCTCATTCTAACTCGGCGATCAAACGTCTGTGCTGACCACCATCCTAGCCGTTCTCCCGGAAGCAGCTTCATGATTCTGGTACGATGCACAGCCTGGTCTGACTGCCGAGTTACACTTGCAATCGCTCGGTGGCTATCATCTAACTCACCGAGCTCACGTTTAATTCCGTCGATTTCACACATCCAATTGCCATCCCCGCTTCTTCCCTCGGGCCGTCCTGCTTCGCCTACGAAGGCAAACAAGAAGTTCGCCTCAACTGCAGGTTCAGCTGACTGTGGCAGCCCGGCATAATCCAACCCAGTCAGTGTTGGCAGGCCGCCGAGTTTAAATCACTCGGCGCGTAAAGGCTTTGCAGGTCTTCTGGCACTTGCGACTTGTCGACAGAGTTTTTCACGAACGCAGCCAGCTTCTCATATTGACGGAACAGCTCGCACTGGCCGCCTTCATGGGCTTGTCTGCAGAATTTGCAGCGTCGTCGACAGTAGTGAGCCGAGTGCCCCGTTCTTCCACAAGCTGCACAAGGTCCACGCTGTGAGTTGTCTCGTGATCCATCTCCACGGTTCGACTGTTCTCGTTGGTTGTACGTTCGCGGAGATCGGTTCGCTGAGTTTCCTTAACTTCGATTCGAGCCATTCTGGTCTCCCGCCGAGTTCTCTCGGCGGTCCGGTGTATTTCCCTTATCATTGGAAACGCCGGCGTCTATGTAGCCGTCGTCTTCCGCTGACTCGTGTCCTCCGGACTGGTCCTCATCATCCCATTCGTCTTCGGAGTTGTACGGACTCGGCGGGTTCTGATCGATGAGTTCCTCCCCGTCAGAGTCAGCGTCAAGAACAGTGACTCGGCGGTCGCGGTTTTCTTCCTTGCGACTGCGCTTCTCATCTCGACGTTCATCTCGGCGTTCATCTCGGCGGCTTTGGTCCTTCCGCTTGTCGCCTTGGCCTCGTGCGATCACGAGTCGGTCGCGTTGCTTCTTGCGCTTTTCGCCGAGGATCCGACGATTGATTATCTGTTCCACCTTACTGATGTCTTCCAACTGCAAGGGGTACATCAAATCCATCACATCGTCATCACCACAATGCAGCAAGAAGTGTTCGACATGGTCAGCCGCGTCGGCGCCAACCGTCTCGTACTGGATCTTGGCTGTCCGAGCATACCCGTTGAGTCGGATCAGGAAGTCGCAGATCGGTTCGTTGACTTTACGTCTCGCCGAGTAGTAACGAGTGCGGGCGGATTGGTCGAACTGTGAGCAATAATAATCCAGGAACGCCTCGCTGAGTAGTTTACAACGTCGCTGAGTCTTCTTCGGCAGCTGCCTATACCAACTCTTCGCCGCGCGTCCCAAGCATAGCGAGAAAGGTTCGCACCAGACACTTTGGGGCATCCTGGTGCTCTTCATCTCGTAGATGAAACGCTTGAGCCACTGGAGCGACGCGTCAGAACGGTAGCGTTTCCCTTCGAACTCGGCGATTTTGTCAAGTGAGGCGTGGGTTCGGACTTCTAGGTACTGCGTCGAGTCTTCTTCAGTCGCGTCAAAGCTCAAGTTTCGGATGTAGTCCTTCACGGTTTCTTCACGGTTTCCTCTCACGTCGAAGACGTCGTCTTCTTCTTCATCCTCCTCGTAAGCCTCAGCCTCGTCTGCAGCGTCATACAATTCACGGTAACGACCAACATTCCGCTGTCCACGACTCGGCGCTCGCTGAGTCGGGTTTAGCTTTATTGGAGTCAGCATGTGGGAGTCTTCGAAGTACGGAGTCCCTTGCGTAGCGCGGAACACTTCACGTCTCTTCGTCTCCGGGGTCTTTGGCAAAGGAATTTTGCTTGGGTCTTCGCCGAGTGGTTTGAACTCGGCTACTCGGCTGTACACCCTCTTCGTTTCTTCAGGGGCCTTCTCCCATCCAAACGCCACTCTCAACTTCTTCTTCCATTGCCAGAGCTCAGCTCCGCCACGGGTCAGACTCAAGTCGGGCAGGATGAGGCTGTTTGGTCGGCTGTTGCACCGATAGCCCATCGCCTTCAACAGCAACACAGTTTCCTCCACCAACTGATTGATGTTGGCTGCACGCACCGGTTGAGTTAGCTCGGGACCCAGCATCGGCCACTTCGCCTGCGCCATCGCCACCGGCGCGAACATCATCATCCATTCCGATCTCGTTCTCATCTCCTCGCCGAGTCGAGCCAACACTTTATTGGCGCTCGGCGTATCGGCGTTCCTCGTCGCTTTCGGAATAAGGGGCGGACGGCCCCCTTGAGCAACGCCATGTTCTTCTTCATCTTCTTCATCGTCCGCACCTTCGTCGAGTTCGGCAGATAAGTTGCGCTCGACAGGACGTGGGGCTCCCATGCGTCCCACCTGCAGCGTCAACTCTTCCACCTCGCCAAGTAGCTCGGCGGTAGTCTTCGTTTCTCCGAGCTCAGCGGTCTCGGCCTTCTCTTCATACTCTCCTTCACTTGCATCTCCGTTCTCGCTCTCCTGGTCTTGGCCATCCTCGTCGAACTGGACGGTTCGTCCCACCTCCATCGTCATGGCGATGAGTCGTTAATCCGCCGGGTCCGACCCCGCGAGAGGCGATCCTCCAGCCCTCGCTGGGCTTCCGTCGCTCGGAGTTGCTGATCCCTTGACCATCTTCACTCTTCTCTTTCTCTTCTCTTCCTCTTAACTTGGCTAGCTGGCACCTATAAAAACAAGCACACACTTATGTTCCCGGGTCGCGGCACCAGTTGTGGTGTAGTAGAACACACAAATACCGTCAGATGTGGATTCCTTACACAAACCACAGCGAATCGCCGAGTTAGGTCGGCGGTTGTATGGCCTGCGCAGAGGGTGGTTTCTCGCGGTCCGGCCCTTCCGGGACAGACGAGTGGCTCGCTTCCACTCGGTTCCGACAAACCAAGTCAGATCACTTCCGAGGCTCCGCCGAGTTTGGTTCGGCTGAGCTCGTTCACAACCCTGTGCCCTCCACCAAAGGATGGACGACGGCGCGCGAGCGCTTTTACAGATCACCGAGCGCAGAGGCTGCTCAGCTAGAAGTGTTACGGCACCCGGGCTATCCGACGTACCGGCCCGCTGAGTATGCGGGGCTTTCTTTCGCGCGTAGCGAGACTTTGTCCTACCCGGACCGACCTAATCTCTTGGCGCTACCAGTCAATACCCTACAAACTATGCCTCTCGAGTATTGACGGCAGGCATAATCCAGCCCTATGCAGGGACTTACCGGAAAAGTGTACACGTGTCTTGGACTAGGAAAATTCTGCTCTGTTATCTTCTGGGAGCCCTTTCGGCTCCCCCTATTTAATCCTATGCTTCTTTTACAAATATCTAGTGAAATGTAGTCGTTTCGGATCTCTACCGACCGTTGAGCTCAGCGGCCATCCGGATAGCATATCCGGACAGATCACCGAGTACTTACCGTGATCCTTTGTTCCTAAGATCCGGGTTATCAGACCGAGCCGATTCTTGACCTAAAGTAGGTTGGCGTATGGTAGAATCTGGAATTCCCTACACCACAACTGCCCCGGTTATGATACGAGCCGAGCTGGTGAGTGTCTTAATCCTTCATTTGGTTCTGCCACCGTTGGTCCGTACTCGGCTGATGACGTCTCGCGGCTCTCCACCACCTTCTTCGGTACGTTCGTTGCTTCCGTTGTCACTCACTTGGCAGCTCCTTACTCCTCGCATGCTACTCCAGCACAACTCGCGGCGCCATCATTCTCCTTCGACTCCTCGTCGAGGTGAGGGCGCGCCAGCGGAGTCGATTCCTCGACCCGTCGGCACTCGTGGGGTCAGCGACCGGCCTAAAGCTGGGTTGGTCGACCTGACAACTTCCCATGAGTCTGACGCGGAGTCGGCGGGGTCTTCTCGCGTGCGTCCTCCTGGCCCACCGAGCTTGCCGGGCGACACCACTTCGGGCGCCACCAGTCAGTCAAGCTCGGCTGCTCCAGTGAGTCTTGACACCCTCATGGCCAGAGTTAACGAGCAAGGGTACGAGCGCCGAGAAGAATTGACCTTCTTGGCGAGGCTCATGGCCTACGGATTTACTCGTTCCGTGGAGCCTTCCGATCCCGCGCAGCGCCGAGCGATCTTGCATGCTGCTTCCGCGGGGGAACTGTTGGATATCTTGAAAGGCAACTACGCCGCTCTTGATTATCCACATATCATTGGCGATCTCTGAGCTGACAATCAAGCTGTTCAGGAGGAGAACCGCGCACTGACTCGGCGGCTGGACTCTCTTGCTCTCAGCAACGTCGACTTGTCTACTCAGCCCTCATCGGCACGACAGCAGGTGTCCCGATTGGAGGCTGCTGCCGCGCAGTCGGCTAATCTCCTTGCTTCACTGCGAAAGGCTGTAGCTCTGAGTGAGGCAAAACTTGCTCAGGCTATCGCAGCTGAGCAGAGCAAGGTTGATGCTGCGTTGGGTCAGGCCCAGCTCCATCATCAGCAAGTCTTGGATCGAGACGCTGAGATCGACGTCCTTCTCCGATCCATTTCCGAGAGGGATGCGGCGTTCGTCATCCTTCAGGGCATCGCCTCCAAGCATTTCGAGCAGCTGCAGGAGTCGGTGCGGTTGCACAGCTCCACCGGCACTCAACCTGTGCGGCACGCTCAGTCGGTGATCGCTGAGCAGCGGGCTGTGATCTTGCGACAGAAGCGGCTCATCCGTCGGAATGGCATTATTCCGATGCACGACCCTCATATGGCAGCTGCTGCTGGCGGTGGCTTGCAGGTCCCTGGACTTGATCCGTCCGACCTTCTCCTTAACGCCCGGCTGTGTCGTGTCTTGGAGTCTCGCTTCCCTGAGGTTCTTCACATTCCAGCCGGTGAAACTCGGCGGTTGGAGTTGATTGTCCATCCTCGCCGAGATGCTCCAGTGGCGAGTTCCGCTGTTGGTCCCTGTGTGGCTCCCTCAGCTAGTCAGGCTTCTTCTGTGACTTCGTCGGCAGACTCGGCTGCGGCTCCAGTCAGCTCAGCGGTGGCTACGAGCCAGCCCGAGCCGACCCTCGCCCAGCTTCACCGTACGCCTTTGGCGAACTTGACTTCGACTCAGCGGCTTCGACGTTATGCCAACCCCAAGTCTCCCACTGCTGCAGGTCCTCGTCATCGTCCACCGGCGCCGCATCCGCCTCAGCCGTACGCTTGTCCACTTCCCGGGGAGGATGGACACGAGGCTATCAGTGCCCTTTTGCACTCAAGTTCTCCTCAAGCTACTGTGTCCGATGGAGGAAGGCCCTGCTCTGGAAAGTCCCGTCGTCGTACTCGACGGAAGAAAGTTCGTCATCTTCAGTTGAGTTCTGCTACCCAACCCGCTGTCTCTGCTCGCTCTGAAGACGACGATGACGCTTCGAGCGAAGCTGAACTCGAGTTTGAGTTGCCTGAACCGCCCGCCGACACCGTTCCTGCGGTTGCTTCGACGACTTCGACGGGTTCTTCGTCTTCCGGTCCTCTGTTGACTTCGTCAGTCGCGGCTACTCGCCCACCGTCGGTATCTTCTTCCGATGTCGTGGCTTCGCTGCCTGTCCCGGCTACGAGCGTTTGTGCCCCAGGCTCGACTTCGCCCGTCCTCGCTGGGTTGTCCCAGTCAAGTGCACCGCTCAGCGTCGTATCCACGATGGTTGGGCGCTCCCAGTCGTCATCTAGCCGATCCTCCCACGTTTCTCCTTCTCGGGGTCTGAGCGTACCCACTACGCCGACTGACCTAGTGACTCCGGCTGTGAGTGTCATCAGGCCGTCTCTCCCTACGAGCTCGGCCGTGTTGACGTCCCCGTCTGGGCGCCCCATCCGGAGATCTGCTGCGACCGCCCGCACTGTGACTGCTCAGCTGCTTGAGGACCTTGACGCGTCTGACGACGAGGTGTTAGGGCCTGGCGACGGTTCTGCACCGTCCACCGGCTCGACGAATCCTGCCGCTGAATCGCTCTTGGATCCCATTTCTTTATCCGAGAGCTGACGCTTACCTTGAAGCCGGACGTCGCTCTGTGTGCTTGAGTGAAAATTCTGTTCTGTATTTAAGCTTACCCTTTCGGGTCTACTCCTAATAAGAAGTCCTAATCCAGTTCACAAATATCAAGTGAACAATGATCCGTTATGGATATTCTTGCACGCCAAGCTTCGTCTGCACCGTCGCATGAGTATCTTTAACGGCCCGCGCCCTGTCCCATACGGTGAGCGTGCCTTCAAAGGGTCGCTGAGTCTTCCGCGAACTCATCCCAACCGCCACCGAGGGTTCGTACCGTAGATGGTCCGCTGAATGCGAATCCGGCCAGTCCATGATTAATAATAAGGACAGCCTGGATTCAGTGACATATGGACCGTATCCGATACTCGTTGAGAGTTCGGAAGTGACGCCATCGAGTCCCTTGCACCTTGGCGTCACCGTACATCACATGACCGAGGGCTCGTCGCTTGAAGATCTTGGGCGGTGTCACGTCTTTGTCGACGGGCGATTATCCGCAACTATGGAGAAATCACTACACCACAATCTGCCACCGCTTCTGTTCCCAGATTTCGACAGCCTTCGGGCAGTCTATCAGGAGCCGCTCAATCGGCTCCCACGAGTTGCCGGAGTAGGCATAACCCCTCCACTTCACGAGGCGCCGTCGCTTACCGTGACACCGTAGCTCCTGGACGATCTGAACGGACCCGGAGCCATACGCCTAGTACGTCGGGTACGCACCATACGCGTACGAATGGGAGTGCGCCGAATGCGGCTCCGGACGTAGCAACAGAGCCTCGATCCGTCAAATCATGCGGAAGGCCTCGTCAAGATCGGACGAAGAGGCCTGCCGGTCCCCCGCAGATGCAGGCTCGCGACCTCACGCTCCAACAGGTCCAGGCGGCCCGAAAGACGAGAGAGCTCGCCCTGATTCGCGGTCTGGGCGGCAGCATCTCCGCCAGTCCCCAGGCCAAGTGCAATCTCAAGCACGAGAACACGTTGACGGAGGCGATCAACCTCAGGGCCCTGTGTCGGACCCGCAGGAGAAGCACTCGGACGAGAGTGGCGTTCAGGAGGCGCCGAGTACTCGTACTCGTACGAGGGCGCCTCCGCCCCTGCTTGACCGAAATGGAGAAGTCCACTACCACGTGAAGCGGATCCTGCAGGAGCAACGGCGTCGCGGTAAGCGACAGCACCTCGTGAAGTGGGGGGGGGGTATGCCCACTCCGAGAACTCGTGGGAGCCGATCGAGCGGCTTCTGTTTGACTGCCCGAAGGCTGTCGCAATCTGGGAACAGAAGCGGCGGTAGCTTCATAAGTAGTTAGGGGCTTCTTGCCCGAACGGGGTACGGATGTTGAAGACACTCCGTACCCGCGCTCATCGTGAGCGCTAGAAGCCGCGCGCTTCAGAATGTCCCTTGGCAGCATGCGCTTGCTGACCAAGTGGGCAAACCGAACACGAAGATCACGCTGGTCCAGGATGCGGGACAGCAGCTGATCTTCATGGAGTTCCCGTAATACGGTGGGTGAGTACTTGAGAGACTCCACCCATGCCTAGAACATGTCCTCACATGAGCTCCAGGTGGGACAGTTCTCGGGTAGAACCCAGGGGTATCCCCAAAGAGGATATGAGACTACCCCGGTTCTTACGACAAGTCGTGAAGGCCTTAAGGGGGATGCGGTGTGGCGCGAGAAGCACACACTGAGCAACCGCCAAGTTGTCAACGAACAACTGTTCCTTCTGAACATGGGTACGCTCATAAACACCCCTAGAAGTGTGTCCACCAACAAGGCCACGAGGAGCAACGAGAAGCGCCAGGAAGGGGTCAGCCCCAGAGCTCCCCTCGGGAGGCCAATACCCTCTTGAGTTGATGGCAGCTCCCTGGCGGACAGGTGCCACCACCGGACCCCCACGCACACGCTGGGCAGCTTGGAAGGCCTCCTGCTGCTGGTCGAGATCATTCATTCGAGATCTCCCGGGGCTCAGAGATAGCTTCTCCTCCTCTTTCTTCTCCTCTTCATCCGAGGAGTCGAAGAGGCCCCGATGAGAGTGCCGAGTCTCCTTCTCCTCGCGGAGTGGAGACTTCGAGGCCGTACGCTTCTTAGAGGGCTTGGCGCCTTCGGCTTTAGCGGCCTTAGCACGCGCAAGACCCTCGGCAAGCGAGAGACGTTTGCGAGGTTTCTCTTCCTCATCACCACCAGCTTTGGGAGTGCTCATAGCCTTGACGGCCGGACTCTCAGAGCGCACAGACGCCCTGGGACTGTGATCACCTTGATCACTAGCGAGCTACTCCACGCTGTCGTCTTTGTGCTCGCTGGGCACTGGGCTGTGCCCGCCCGTAGAGCCCACAGGAGCATCGTGCGTGCTCTCGGACTCGGCTTCGTCCTCACTGCCAGAGTCGAACTCACGTTCTACGAGCCGAGGGTTCGGACGATTGTCTGGAGAGGCCGAGAGCGACGGGCTGCGGCGCTTGCTTGTTCGCTTGCTCACAGCCCTGTCGCCCGATGAACCGATCGCCTTGGAGGCCTTCTACGTAGCCTCCTGAAGTGCCGAGCCTTTGCCGTGAGGCTTAGTGCTCTTGGCTTGCACCTTTCCGGCAGCAGCCTTGGAGCGTGGCTTCGCACCGCTCTTCGCCGTGCCACGGGGCATGATGACGGTCAATGTGGGGACCAAGAAGAAGAGTGCTCAACCGCTATTCGAGGCTCTAACTGTGAAGTGAGCCTCCGCCGCGCTCGCGCGGCCAAGTCGATGGTTTTCGACTTTAAGAATGAAAGTTTGTGACGTACGCTTCTTCATTCTGATTGGTCGGTAAACCGATCCTAAGTGGGGGACGATGTAACAGGGTACGTAACCCTAAGTGTACCCTGGTTACATGAAGTGTGACACGTCATACTTCGGGATATTTGGTACTAGGTACCAAGGTTGTCCAAAGCCAACCATTGGTTAATGACATTGCATTTCTATAGGTGACTTATAGTTTGTATTAAACCCAAGCTTTATCTACCTATAAATATACTCAGTTTACATTCTACCTTAAATAGGTCACTTCGCTCTCTTTAGATAAAGAGGGGGCCTGTGAACTGCCGTTCACGGAGCGTTTGTATACTCTCGGAAGCTAACTTTCTCTAGCGCAAGGTGCTGTGTGACCCCGTCACAATTTTCACGAGATGAACCCAAAACTCGATCGAGCTGCCGGGGGCGAGGAGCAGATCACTTCGGCGGATGCAACGGACAAATGGGACCGAGCGCTAGTGGCGTTCAGACTGCTGAAGAACAAGATCGCATATCTCTGCACTGGTGCCAGTTTGCATGAAAATACTTCAAAAATGCATATTCAGGCTCTGGGATTTCTTCAGCTTGTAAAGTTTGCTTGTTTTCCACGACGTAGTTCTACCAGTAACGTATTCAGCCTCGGTCTGCGCACTCAACATCATGTGTACAGTATCTTCAACTTTATCACGATCCAGCACACCATAATCCTGCTTCGCCACTTCGGTTCGAAGATACTTCACGACGCGAAACACGCACAATAGAATTCTAACACCAGGAAAGGCACCACACAGCAGCGATATCTCCTCAAAATCTTTGTCCACGATGATGACCCGAATTTGCTCCCACGTTGGGTTGAATGACTCAAATGAAGTAATCACGTCAGTAAGACATTCAGTACTCTCATTTTCCATCAGCGCATGCTGCACATATAGTCCCTTTTTTTAAATCACATAGTCTCTTTTGATAAAGACGTAATCGGCCAAAATACACAGTCTCTTGGCCGTGCCGGATGAACACTCGCTACAGAGCTTCGAGTTCACCGACAGGCATAACACACTCAAACAAGCTTGACCAGACGCTTACCTTGAAGCCGGACGTCGCTCTGTGTGCTTGAGTGGAAATTCTGTTATGTATTTATGTTTACCTTTTTGGGTCTATTCCTAATAAGAAGTCCTAATCAAGTACACAAATATCAAGTAAACAATTGTGACGGGGTCACACAGCACCTTGCGCTAGAGGAAGTTAGCTTCCGAGAGTATACAAACGCTCCGTGAACGGCAGTTCACAGGCCCCCTCTTTATCTAAAGAGAGCGAAGTGACCTATTTAAGGTAGAATGTAAACTGAGTATATTTATAGGTAGATAAAGCTTGGGTTTAATACAAACTATAAGTCACCTATAGAAATGCAATGTCATTAACCAATGGTTGGCTTTGGACAACCTTGGTACCTAGTACCAAATATCCCGAAGTATGACGTGTCACACTTCATGTAACCAGGGTACACTTAGGGCTACGTACCCTGTTACATCGTCCCCCACTTAGTATCGGCTTACCGACCAATCAGAATGAAGAAGTGTACGTCACAAACTTTCATTCTTAAAGTCGAAAACCATCGACTTGGCCGCGCGAGCGCGGCGGAGGCTCACTTCACAGTTAGAGCCTCGAATAGCGGTTGAGCACTCTTCTTCTTGGTCCCCACATTGACCGTCATCATGCCCCGTGGCACGGCGAAGAGCGGTGCGAAGACACGCTCCAAGGCTGCTGCCGGAAAGGTGCAAGCCAAGAGCACTAAGCCTCACGGCAAAGGCTCGGCACTTCAGGAGGCTACGTAGAAGGCCTCCAAGGCGATCGGTTCATCGGGCGACAAGGCTGTGGGCAAGCGAACAAGCAAAGCGCCGCAGCCCGTCGCTCTCGGCCTCTCCAGACAATCGTCCGAACCCTCGGCTCGTAGAACGTGAGTTCGACTCTGGCAGTGAGGACGAAGCCGAGTCCGAGAGCACGCACGATGCTCCTGTGGGCTCTACGGGCGGGCACAGCCCAGTGCCCAGCGAGCACAAAGACGACAGCGTGGAGTAGCTCGCTAGTGATCAAGGTGATCACAGTCCCAGGGCGTCTGTGCGCTCTGAGAGTCCAGCCGTCAGGGCTATGAGCACTCCCAAAGCTGGTGGTGATGAGGAAGAGAAACCTCGCAAACGTCTCTCGCTTGCCGAGGGTCTTGCGCGTGCTAAGGCCGCTAAAGCCGAAGGCGCCAAGCCCTCTAAGAAGCGTACGGCCTCGAAGTCTCCACTCCGCGAGGAGAAGGAGACTCGGCACTCCCATCGGGGCCTCTTCGACTCCTCGGATGAAGAGGAGAAGAAAGAGGAGGAGAAGCTATCTCTGAGCCCCGGGAGATCTCGAATGAATGATCTCGACCAGCAGCAGGAGGCCTTCCAAGCTGCCCAGCGTGTGCGTGGGGGTCCGGTGGTGGCACCTGTCCGCCAGGGAGCTGCCATCAACTCAAGAGGGTATTGGCCTCCCGAGGGGAGCTCTGGGGCTGACCCCTTCCTGGCGCTTCTCGTTGCTCCTCGTGGCCTTGTTGGTGGACACACTTCTAGGGGTGTTTATGAGCGTACCCATGTTCAGAAGGAACAGTTGTTCGTTGACAACTTGGCGGTTGCTCAGTGTG
>NW_003303436.1:14209-16682 GCF_000142945.1 Phytophthora infestans T30-4 | reverse complement strand
TCGTACGAGTACGAGTACTCGGCGCCTCCCTGAACGCCACTCTCGTCCGAGTGCTTCTCCTGCGGGTCCGACACAGAGCCCCTGAGGTTGATCGCCTCCGTCAACGTGTTCTCGTGCTTGAGATTGCACTTGGCCTGGGGACTGGCGGAGATGCTGCCGCCCAGACCGCGAATCAGGGCGAGCTCTCTCGTCTTTCGGGCCGCCTGGACCTGTTGGAGCGTGAGGTCGCGAGCCTGCATCTGCGGGGGACCGGCAGGCCTCTTCGTCCGATCTTGACGAGGCCTTCCGCATGATTTGACGGATCGAGGCTCTGTTGCTACGTCCGGAGCCGCATTCGGCGCACTCCCATTCGTACGCGTATGGTGCGTACCCGACGTACTAGGCGTATGGCTCCGGGTCCGTTCAGATCGTCCAGGAGCTACGGTGTCACGGTAAGCGACGGCGCCTCGTGAAGTGGAGGGGTTATGCCTACTCCGGCAACTCGTGGGAGCCGATTGAGCGGCTCCTGATAGACTGCCCGAAGGCTGTCGAAATCTGGGAACAGAAGCGGTGGCAGATTGTGGTGTAGTGATTTCTCCATAGTTGCGGATAATCGCCCGTCGACAAAGACGTGACACCGCCCAAGATCTTCAAGCGACGAACCCTCGGTCATGTGATGTACGGTGACGCCAAGGTGCAAGGGACTCGATGGCGTCACTTCCGAACTCTCAACGAGTATCGGATACGGTCCATATGTCACTGAATCCAGGCTGTCCTTATTATTAATCATGGACTGGCCGGATTCGCATTCAGCGGACCATCTACGGTACGAACCCTCGGTGGCGGTTGGGATGAGTTCGCGGAAGACTCAGCGACCCTTTGAAGGCACGCTCACCGTATGGGACAGGGCGCGGGCCGTTAAAGATACTCATGCGACGGTGCAGACGAAGCTTGGCGTGCAAGAATATCCATAACGGATCATTGTTCACTTGATATTTGTGAACTGGATTAGGACTTCTTATTAAGAGTAGACCCGAAAGGGTAAGCTTAAATACAGAACAGAATTTTCACTCAAGCACACAGAGCGACGTCCGGCTTCAAGGTAAGCGTCAGGTCAAGCTTGTTTGAGTGTGTTATGCCTGTCGGTGAACTCGAAGCTCTGTAGCGAGGGTTCATCCGGCAAGACCAAGAGACTTTGTGTATTGGCCGATTACTATCGAGAGGTTCTTACGTGACGGCTTATTGTTGCCTATTTGCACGACGGGAGTGCTTGAATTGCATCCCTTTTATTCTTCCAACCGAGTGTCGAACACTCGGTGACCTCGTAAAAGGCTGACCCGTGCCTGATACCCTTCCGCTGTTGGGACCACGAGGATTCGCAACACCTGTAAGCTTTGCTCGTGCTAGTAGCGTGCTCTTATTTTTACTGGTTGGCCTATATAAGTAGTTTACAAGGTCCAGTTTGTCCCCGGTGCAAGGCCAGAACTAGGGTCTTCAGGTCCGCCCGAACGATTTTTTGCTATCCTAGCAGACGTATTGTTGTGGTAACGTCCTATCTACATTTGTAGCTAGAGTTCACGTGGGAATTCCAACACCACAACTGGTGCCGCGACCCGGGAACAGATTGTGACCATTGTGAGCTGTTTGTATGGCCTTCCCGTTTACGAGCTACCAAGAGAAGAAGAACAAGAAAACGAAAACAAGAAACATGGCGAAAGGACAACCGACGGTACCAGTTACGCCTGCCAAGTCTGGCGGGGCTCGCAACGATAGTTCAAGCCCGGCTGCACGCTTTGCAGCCGCCACCGAGATTTCGGTGAGCTTTGACGACGAAGCGGACATCGGTCCTAACGCTTACGATTATGACGATTACGAAGCCAAGATGCCGGCTCCAGCGCTAGGCGCAGCGACACCGGAGATGGCCGCGCTATCATCGGGGCTGAGCGGGGCGACCAGGTCCCTTTCGAGGAGCCTCGCCGACGAGCTAGATGACGTTGCGGGACTGGGACCGGTCTATGAAGACTATGACGATGGGACCGACGGGTTCAAAACCTTCGGTGGCGAGTGCAAAGCATTCAGCATTGCTGAACGCACTTCGCCCAATTATCAACGGTGATACAGTCCTGCACCCCGTTTTCGCGCCCTTGGACCTTTGATAAACTTCCGGATGTGATGATCCTGAATCCAAAAGTACTTAAGTATGAAAGCTAAATTCTGATTTGTTTTGCAAATTCTATATGGTCCACCCCCGCGAAATCGGGGTGCAGTACTGTACACCAACCGCCAAGCGCGTGTTCGACCGCGTACAAGCGCTGATGCAGAATGATGAGTGGATGCAGCGGCTTAAGCCCATCCCCAAAAGAAAGGCCGACTGGCCTGCGCTTGCGCAGGAACTTCAATGTGGTGTAGCGGGATCAGCAAAATCTGCGAGATTGCCAGATCCAACTTACCAACTGCGCCCAGACACCGACTAACGGAGGGGGTCCCCCGATGA
>NW_003303436.1:6193-12524 GCF_000142945.1 Phytophthora infestans T30-4 | reverse complement strand
CAGGCTCTTCGATCAAGGTGCAAACCTGACGCGGAGCTCCAGACGGCTCAAGATCCCAAGACAAGCTGCGTCTCTGCACACTACCCAACTTCAAACCTTGCGAGCCCAAGTCCATGACCAGGCTATGGAGATCCAGGGGTGGGAGCACCGTGCGGCCTCTCGTTCGCAGGACCTACGACTCTTGTTGGCTGATCAGGCGGTCGAGATCCGCGACCTGACCGGACGGCTGGATCGCGCCTCCCGTCAACGAGACGGCATGCGAGATGACAACGACCATCTCCTTAGGGAGATGGCGCTCGCCGGGTCTGAGATCCACCAGCTCCAATCCCGGATCCACGACCTCGAGCGGGATCTGGAGGATTCTCAGGCTGCTAGAGCAGCCGCGGACGCGAGCTTGGATCGACTCCGTGACGAGTTGCGCCTGACTCAAGAGGAGGTGGTAACCAACGACTATGTGGGATCCACCCATGGCGGATCCGCATTAGGGTCAGCGCGTGGAGGGTCCCCCGCGCCGAATCCACCTCCCTCGTCGCCGGATGTAGCTCTGGCCCAACTTTCTGAGGAGCTGCAGGATACCAAGGAGTCGCTCGAGAAAGCGTCTGCCGGACGAGATTACGCGCTCGAAATGTTCGTGCGTATAACTCAATTGCGCGACGAGATCCAAGCGAAGCTGGCGGACAGCGAACTCCAGCGGGACAAGGCGGCTACCGAGTGGGCGGATGCCAAGCGGACGCAAACGGAACTGGAATCCAAGCTTCGCCACACGAGTACGTGGATCCTCTTTTGGCCCTTGCTAGTAACTCCATATTCACTTGTTATGTCAATCCAGGTGACAAATTGAAAGAAGCCGATGCAACCACCGCGAAACTCCAGGATCAACTCGCCGCGGCCCAAACTCAGCAGCAACAGCTGGTCCTGGAGCGCGATCGTGGCTTATCGGAGCGGGATTTGGCACGTCGACGACTGGCGCTGGTGACAGCTGCCGTTTCGGATCCCCTTCCTCCCTTGTCGGGACCCTCTCGTGCTGCCAGCGTCTCTGCTCCTCCTCCGGCTGTAAGTGGGGCGGATCCGTCGGCTGCGAAACGCCCGCGTAGTGCATCTCCCGCTCCTAGCACCGGATCCCCCCGTCCTCACAAGCATGCCCGAGCCTCCCCAAAGGCTAAATCCAAAACCAGTTCGGCCTCTAAGGCGGCTTCTCAGGTGGGACCCACATCCGCTCCTAAGGCAGGATCCAAATCCACATTCAAGACGTCCGCCTCCCCCTCGAAGTCTGGAGCCGGATCCAAGACCGGATCCACCACTACATCCAAGTCGACTTCAGTGTCCACGACTGGGATCTACGACGTTCCAAGACTAGATCTGGGCCCAAGACTGGATCTAGGCCCAAGACTGGATCTACGGCGTCCAGGATTGGATCCGGACCCAAAACTGGATCCGTTGCGGCATCCAAAGCGGGACCCTCGGCATCCAAATCCGGATCCTCGGTATCCAAATCCGGATCCACTGCCAAGGCCGGATCCGTTGCTGTATCCAAATCGGGATCGGCGTCCAAAACCGGATCCACGACCGCGCCGTTGTCTCAGGCAGTGGTGTCAACCGGATTCGCAGCTATCGCTGCTCCTACCACGGGGTCCGCCCCATCCACCGGCCATCCGCCAACCCGTGCTGGACCCGGGAAGGGGAAAGCCAAACGTGTTATTCCCCCGGGGTCTGGACTTGGCAGCTCGGAGGACGACGAGGATGAGGGGTCAGACTGGTCCGACGGCTCAGGTCCTCCTATTCGAATGTCGTCGAAGCGTACGTCGTCCTCCGGCCCGTATCCCTTCACTCTGGGCGATGAGGACGATGACAACGACGAGGACGATGAGAGTCCGGAGGATTCGAGGAGGCCCGAGCCGCTGAGAATGCCTTGGAGGAAGACACGCGACGGGCTCTGTCCCAATCCCGATCCGAAGCCCGGCGGAGATCCCTCTCGACGCCGCCTCCACAAGTCGCTGGCACAGCCGGATCCGGAGGCGACACTGCGGGATCCGCGATCCAAGTCGACAGTGACGGCGGATCGGGTAGCGATGGTGGGAGGGGGTCGCCTCGTGGTGGCGGACTCCTTGGATCTGGCGGAGGGGGGTCGCCTGGTGGCGGATCCCCCGGATCCGGTGGAGGGGGGTCACCTCACGGTGGTGGATCTCCAGGATCGCCCCATGGTGGCGGTTCCCCGGGATCGTCTCACGGTGGCGGATCCCCTGGATCTGTCTTGATCCCCGCTCCCCCTAACTCATCACTGCCAGGGATGCTCCCCGTGGCTCCGTTCGGTCCGGATGCCGCCTTCATTCCTGGCAGACGTGCCCCTGTGGCCTTCGCTACCAGAGACATCGAGCCTTGGTCCGCCAAGAAGTTGAACCAGGTCGCGGTCATCTCAATGAAGATCACGGTCCTGTTCCCTGAGTTGCCTTTTCGAGCTGAATGGATATTCCCTCGGACGGCGGACGCCATCCCGAGGGCCGGGTACGTGGATTCGCTCATCACCAGACCTCTCGTGGAAGAACTGACAAGTGCTGCCCCGTGGGACACGCTGGCCACCACACCGGTGGATCCGGTTAGCTTCAGGGGTGATGTGCGTGGACGACTCGGGGTATTCGTTCGTGCGTTTCCGAGATTTCGTCTCCAAGCACCGAGTTGCTATATGGGAGGGCACTCACCGGTTCCCCATCTCTCGGAATCAACTGCAGGGTTCGACTTGGTTGTCCAACTTCAACAAGCAGCGTGGTAACCGACGTAGCCATGCGGGCCGAGCTTGGAAAAGAGTCCTTGTGATCCTCGTGTTAGCAATCCAGGACGGTTGGTGTGACGGGGATATTTTGCTGGATCCATCCTTCTTGCATCTTCCCCGACGCGGGGATAAGGTGGCTTGGTTTCCGGGATCCGTATCCCGTCAAGCCAACTTGGAGGATCCCAACCTCCATCGCCCAGAACCCACGAGCCTATTGGAAGCCTTGCGAGAGATCGACGAAGCCGAGCCTTGGCGTATCCAGTTTCGCGGGGACTTGAGCCAACACCCAGGACGCCAGATCCAGCGTCTAGTGGGCAAGTTCTTCAACGTTCACCCCAAGACTACCTGATCCTCATCACTCTCTGACGCCACGCCCCCAGTTTCAGTCTTCGTGGATTCATTTCGTAGCAGTAACTAGCGACTGGAAACTGGGTCGAGCTAGCTCTTTGCATAAGCTATCATAATCTACACTCTCTTACTTGAATATGTCTATAACATTCCCTCGTTGGTTGAGAAATCTAGTCCGGGCCTTTCCGTGTACACCTGGATCCGGGCGGGATCCACCCTTTCAGTGTACACCTGGATCTGGGCGGGATCCACCCTTTCATAGTCCACCTGGATCTGGGCGGGATCCCGGATCCGGTTGGATCTGCGCCTGGATTTCATCCGGATCTAGCGCCAATGACCCAGGATCAATTGGGTCAGTATAGTTGGGGCCCTTGAAAGCTCGTGCTTGAGATCAAACAGGACTCCTCGCACGTAAAACGTCACTCTTTT
This sequence comes from Phytophthora infestans T30-4, assembly GCF_000142945.1. Taxonomy (NCBI): domain Eukaryota; phylum Oomycota; class Peronosporomycetes; order Peronosporales; family Peronosporaceae; genus Phytophthora; species Phytophthora infestans. Next base: position 8,980 of record NW_003303436.1, on the reverse strand, counting down.
GCATAAATATTCACTCCTTCCTCCTAATCCCACCCTTCCCCTGTGGATTCGTCTTCTCTTTCTTTCCGATGTGACCAACTCATATCAGCGATCCTCCTCCTCCTGGCCCACACCCTTCCTGTGGGCCCTTCTTCATTGTGGTGAAGTGCTTTCTCAGAAATAAGAGAATGGTCCTGACGCGGGGTCACTATCCCGAATCAGTGACAATTTCAAGTGATTATAGAGGATTTGGGTTGTTTGGCACGGGTGCAAGTTGCCTGTGGTGGATTAGCCATGGCGAGCAGCACCCCGTATGGAATGACGATGGATCTGATATGAGCGATGTACGAGAAGGCAAGATCCACCAAGACTTACCTCGGATCCACCCTTACCTGGATTCACTAAGATGGATATGGGATATACTATACAAGAGTGGATCGAGTGTGGATCCTATGAAGGAAGGATGGTCGGTGCCCTCTGACGGTGGATCTAGCAGCCACGGCTAATGAAGAGTCAAGATCCACCGCGAGGTACCCCGGATCCCATACTCCTGAGTTCGTATCCAAGGAGGGAGGATCCCGGCTGGAGGGACCTGGATCCAGGGTATAGGGATGAGGGATACAGTGGATCTCGAACTTTCGTAGGACAACGGAGATCACAGACGATTGCACGATGATGTTGGATGATTGGAGAGTTCGGATCCACGGCGAGTGTACCATTACAGTGAGGTGGATCCAAGCGACCTGGATCCGGATGAGTGTACCCATAATAGGGTGACCATGATGATTACGTCATATATCCGGTGGATCTGAAGATAACACAGCTGGGATGATGGGTCAAGGGAAGAAGGGACATGCAGCCGAGCCTGGTAAGGGATTTAGCAGATGAAAGACATAGAAGGTAGAAACCCAGGCAGGTATAGGCTTAAATATCAATACAGTCCTCAATTTGCACAGTATCACGCAAGTGCCTTCCTGCCCTCAAGAACCGGAACTACATTGGCCGTACGAGCTCCGAGAAGGTTGGGAATTGCGAATCTAGTGTTGGTAGTGATAACTGGATAATACATTGGCCAGATCCTACAACCTAGTGAGCTTTTCCTTTACTCGTGCAGATCCGACAGGTTAACCGAATTTACTACTTGGTCGGTTACACCCTAGAGGTTCTCAACTCTCAAGATCCCGTCACAGGAGGCGGCAAGTACGACTTAAAGGACAACACAAAGGCAAGGGAACACACCCGCAAGGCAACCCTACGGCCGGATCCACGATCTAGGCCCCGGATCCATAAGCTCGAATATTCGCTTAGGATACGGAACCATCCACGGACGCAGAGTGAAGATTTTCCACTGCTGCTCCACCCCATCCCCACGTCTCGCCAAGACACTCAAGCTTCACCACTTGAACTCTTCGGAAGTTACCGAGAGAGCAGATCCCGCCCTACCGACGGGTACACAAGGTGAGGAAAGTTCAGCAGAATACGGATCATCGGGGGACCCCCTCCGTTAGTCGGTGTCTGGGCGCAGTTGGTAAGTTGGATCTGGCAATCTCGCAGATTTTGCTGATCCCGCTACACCACAAAGCGGTAGAGATCCCGCGGAGCACGCGACAGAGTCGGCCGCAGACGCTGGAGGACCATCAACAGAGGTCGCAAGTGGTCGAGAAAGAAAGATTTCGAAAGCGGCCTACGTTGTGGATTCAGTGGGAGAATTGCCGACTACGTTCAAGTCGGCGATGGAATCCAGCAACGCGGCCAAGTGGAAGGAAGCGTGCAACTCAGAAGTCGACTCTCTTCGCAAGAACAAGACATGGTCGTTGGTGCCATTGCCCCAAGGTCGAAAGGCAATCGGTTGTCGTTGGGTGTTTCGCATCAAGGAGAATCAAGCGGGAGAGATCGAGCGGTTCAAGGCACGACTCGTGGCCAAGGGATTTTCGCAGAAGTACGGCATTGACTACGAAGAAACCTTCGCGCCAGTCGCCAAGTTCACGTCGATCAGGATCCTGCTTAGTCTGGCGGCCAAGTACAATCTGACGGTGCACCAGATGGATGTCAAGACGGCGTTCCTAAACGGGCTGCTTGACGAAGATATCTACATGGTGCAACCGGATGGTTACACGGATGAAGAACATCCTGACCATGTCTGCCATCTCAAGCGCTCGCTCTACGGTCTTAAGCAGTCGCCACAAATGTGGAACCAGACCATTGACAAGTTCATGCTGGAGCTGGGGTTCAAGAAGTGTGAAGCCGATCACTGCATCTACGTCAAGTGGGATGACCAAGACATGATCTTCGTGGCTCTCTACGTCGATGATCTGGTCCTCGCCAGTAACAACGACGAGCTTCTCAAGTCGACGAAGAAGGCTTTGAGTGAACGCTTCGACATGACGGACTTGGGTCGTCTCAAGTACTTCCTCGGTATGGAGATCGATCAAGATGCGGCTACAGGAAAAGTGTCGGTGCGTCAGACCAAGTTTGCGAAGGACATCCTGGAGAAGTTTGGCATGGAGAACAGCAACCCTGTCAAGACCCCTCAAGACCCAGGACTCAAGTTGACCAAGGCCATGTGCGAAGGAGGATGCAACCATGAAGAGACCATGGCCAAGGTGCCTTATCGCAATGCTGTCGGCTGCCTGATGTACCTCATGGTTGGAACTTGTGGTAAAGTGCTTTCTCAGAAATAAGAGAATGGGCCTGACGCGGGGTCACTATCCCGAATCAATGACAATTTCAAGTGATTAGAGAGGATTTGGGTTGGCTGGCACGGATGCAAGTTGCCGGTGGTGGATTAGCCATGACGAGCAGCGCCCC
>NW_003303436.1:0-5642 GCF_000142945.1 Phytophthora infestans T30-4 | reverse complement strand
GTTGACAGCATGATGTGCTGGAGATGCCTGCAATGGGCGGCGGGGATCGATCAATGGGACAATATGGACGGTTCGATCGAACGGGGCTATGCGGGTCCATCGATATTTTACGAGAAGATGGTGCGCATGATGCCTGGTCAAGGTTGGAAGGACACTTCGAGAAGAAGGGTTTGGCGAATAAGCTCTGCCTTCGTCGACGTTTCTTCACAACGATGATGGAAGAAGGTGATGATGTGCTGGAGCACATCAACAAGATCAAGACGCTGGCGGAACAGCTCGACGCAGTGGGCGCTCCGGTCAGCGAGGACGACTTGGTGATCACGCTTCTGGCAAGTCTAAGCGAGTCGTACCAGTTCCTCATCACGGCGTTGGAGTCGAGAGCTGACTCACTATCGTGGGAACTCGTGACGGCTCGGCTGCTGCATGAGGACATGAAGCGCAAAGAGCAAGGTGGCGGTGCGGACGGCGCCGCGCACGGTCAAGCGTTCATGACGAGTGACAACGGGAAGCGCAAGGGACGACAGGCGCCAAAGACAAGCGCGTGTCACTACTGCGGCGAACAAGGACATTGGATCGCCAAGTGTCCGGTGAGGATTCGTGAGAATGCGGAGCGACAGAGGCCGCAACGAGCAAACGTCGCTCGCGATGAAGAAGAATCGGGCGAGTTTCTCTTCTTGGTTGGTGGTGCGAGCAAGACCACCAAGTCAAGTGACAAGTGGCTGGTCGACTCGGGTGCGACACAGCACATGACGTACTCGAAGGAGTACATGAAGAACTACAAGAAGATGTCTCCAGTGGACGTGCATCTCGCGGACGATGGTGTGGTTCAGGCGGTCTGGACCGGTGACATCGTGATGTCCATGAAGACTCCACGGGGGACCAAGAAGGGTGTGCTCACGAATGTGTGGCACATTCCTAAGTTGTCACGCAACCTCTTCTCGGTTGGTCGCTTCACCAAGGATGTTGGTCCCGTGACGTTCGAGACGGATGGGTGTTTTGCGGAAGCAAAGGGCCTTAACTGGAAGCTCGGCGCGCGTGAAGGCAAAGGGCTATTCAAGCTGTGCATGACACCAGTTGTGCCCGACGAGGCCAATGCGGCAAGCTCGAAGGATCGCAAAGGGGACACCACATCGTACCTCTGGCACCTTCGACTTGGTCACATTGGCCATGGCGGTCTAGACGCCATCGTCAAAAAGAACTACGGTGCGGGCATCAATATGACGTTGGTGAAACAGTGGGAGCTGTGCGATGGATGTGCACTCGGCAAGCAAACGCGAGTGAGCTACATGTCCAAGTCACCTATCCACGCCAAGAAACTGCTGGAAATCGTTCACAGTGATGTGTGTGGTCCCATGCAGACGTCGACATTCAGTGGCAAACGCTACTTGTCACGTTCATCGACGAGTACTCGCACTTCTGTGTGGTGTATTTGCTCCGGAACAAGTCAGAAGTGGCCGACAAGTTTGCTGAGTTTGTCGCATTTGCGAAAACACAGACCGGCAAAGTCGTCAAGACGCTTCGTAGTGACAACGGTGGCGAGTACACGTCGGGCGAGATGGCTTAGTTCTGCAAGCGTCGTGGTATCGTGCAGAACTTTACGCCTCCGTACACGCCTCAACTAAACGGTGTCGCCGAGCGGATGAACCGGACGCTGGTGGAATGTGCGCGCTACATGTTGGAGCATGCTGGTTTGGCCAAGTCGTATTGGGGTGAAGCGGTAATGACCGCTGCGTTTCTACGTAACCGGTGTCCCACACGTGCCATCAGCCATGACAAGTCACCGCACCAAGTATGGACCGGTAAGAAACCACTGCTGGCGAACCTGAAGGTGTTCGGTTGCCATGCGTATGTGACGGTTCCGAAGCAGAAACGCACCAAATTGGACGCTCGAGCAGTGAAGTGTCGGTTTCTGGGGTACTCGGAACACGAGAAAGCGTATCGTTTCGAAGAGATCAAGAGCGGTCGTGTGCTAGTAAGCCGCGATGCGCAGTTCATGGAAGACGTCTTCGACGGAGGGAGACGCAGCCACGATGAAGATGACATCGTGGAGCTTCAAGAAGAAGAAGTGACGAATCAAGAAGCATCGTCCGAGGATGAGACGATGGGAGACACTGCGCCGCGTCAAGAAATTGAGCCCGGTAGCAAGTGACGCCAGCGAACGCAGTCGTTGGAGGAAGCTGTGGTGAAGTGCTTTCTCAGAAATAAGAGAATGGTCCTGACGCGGGGTCACTATCCCGAATCAGTGACAATTTCAAGTGATTATAGAGGATTTGGGTTGTTTGGCACGGGTGCAAGTTGCCTGTGGTGGATTAGCCATGGCGAGCAGCACCCCGTATGGAATGACGATGGATCTGATATGAGCGATGTACGAGAAGGCAAGATCCACCAAGACTTACCTCGGATCCACCCTTACCTGGATTCACTAAGATGGATATGGGATATACTATACAAGAGTGGATCGAGTGTGGATCCTATGAAGGAAGGATGGTCGGTGCCCTCTGACGGTGGATCTAGCAGCCACGGCTAATAAAGAGTCAAGATCCACCGCGAGGTACCCCGGATCCCATACTCCTGAGTTCGTATCCAAGGAGGGAGGATCTCGCCTGGAGGGACCTGGATCCAGGGTATAGGGATGAGGGATACAGTGGATCTCGAACTTTCGTAGGACAACGGAGATCACAGACGATTGCAAGATGATGTTGGATGATTGGAGAGTTCGGATCCACGGCGAGTGTACCATTACAGTGAGGTGGATCCAAGCGACCTGGATCCGGATGAGTGTACCCATAATAGGGTGACCATGATGATTACGTCATATATCCGGTAGATCTGAAGATAACACAGCTGGGATGATGGGTCAAGGGAAGAAGGGACATGCAGCCGAGCCTGGTAAGGGATTTAGTAGATGAAAGACATAGAAGGTAGAAACCCAGGCAGGTATAGGCTTAAATATCAATACAGTCCTCAATTTGCACTGTGGAGGGCAAGTGACCTGTAGTCGTCTCGGGGGTTGGATTTGGCCTCGGGCGATCGCCGTAACAGGAGTGAACATTGGCCCTGGACAAGGACAGCGTCTACTTCGCCCGCCAAGCATCAGGTCTCACTATGGAGTAATCAAGATCACGAACTAGAGAACAAGTGGGCACGGAATCGTAACGGGATCATCAAGTGGAGATCAACTACGTATAGCGTTTCGACGGGGATTGGATTTGGCCTTGCAGAACATTCGTAGCGGAGATGAGCATTGGCCCGGACAAGTTTCGTGTATACTTCGACCCTAGGGACTAACTCAATAAATAAAGACCTCAATTTGCACTGTGGAGGGCAAGTGACCTGTAGTCGTCTCGGGGGTTGGATTTGGCCTCGGGCGATCGCCGTAACAGGAGTGAACATTGGCCCTGGACAAGGACAGCGTCTACTTCGCCCGCCAAGCATCAGGTCTCATTATGGAGTAATCAAGATCACGAACTAGAGAACAAGTGGGCACGGAATCGTAACGGGATCATCAAGTGGAGATCAACTACGTATAGCGTTTCGACGGGGATTGGATTTGGCCTCGCAGAACATTCGTAGCGGAGATGAGCATTGGCCCGGACAAGTTTCGTGTATACTTCGTCCCTACGGACTAACTCAATAAATAAAGACCTCAATTTGCACAGTATCACGCAAGTGCCTTCCTGCCCTCAAGAACCGGAACTACATTGGCCGTACGAGCTCCGAGAAGGTTGGGAATTGCGAATCTAGTGTTGGTAGTGATAACTGGATAATACATTGGCCAGATCCTACAACCTAGTGAGCTTTTCCTTTACTCGTGCAGATCCGACAGGTTAACCGAATTTACTACTTGGTCGGTTACACCCTAGAGGTTCTCAACTCTCAAGATCCCGTCACAGGAGGCGGCAAGTACGACTTAAAGGACAACACAAAGGCAAGGGAACACACCCGCAAGGCAACCCTACGGCTAGATCCACGATCTAGGCCCCGGATCCATAAGCTCGAATATTCGCTTAGGATACGGAACCATCCACGGACGCAGAGTGAAGATTTTCCACTGCTGCTCCACCCCATCCCCACGTCTCGCCAAGACACTCAAGCTTCACCACTTGAACTCTTCGGAAGTTACCGAGAGAGCAGATCCCGCCCTACCGACGGGTACACAAGGTGAGGAAAGTTCAGCAGAACACGGATCATCGGGGGACCCCCTCCGTTAGTCGGTGTCTGGGCGCAGTTGGTAAGTTGGATCTGGCAATCTCGCAGATTTTGCTGATCCCGCTACACCACAGTCTCGATGGATTTTGTGATCCCACTACCAAAATCTCGCAGGGGCAACACGGCGTTGCTCCTATTTCAGTGCTCGTTCACGGGATTCGTTATTGCCAAGGCTATGTCAGATACGACTGCACTGAGTGTTGCCCAAGTGTTCGAAGAATGTGTGTACCGACGATTCGGAGCCCCATCATTAATAAGGCACGACCGCGACCCACGCTTCATGAGCGAGGTTTTTCAAGCATTTGCAGAGATGATGCAGTCAAGATCACGAGCGACTTTGAGCTATCGGCCACAGGCTAATGGACAGCAGGAACGCTCGGTGAAGTCGGTGATGGGATCCGTACGGGTGTACGCGGAAGACCCTCTACAGCAAGATTGGGATGAAATCGCGGAGAAGCTAGTATTTGCTATTAATACTTCTCAAGACACTACGAGGAAGGAAACGCCGTTCTACCTCGTTCATGGTTGGGATGCGCAGTCGACGTTGCGGGCAATGTCGTCATCACTTAAACGAGGACTCGGCAAGCAGTCTGACGCACTGGCGTGGCGGCGCGAGATCAATCGACAACATGAGGTCGCCCTCACTATGGCCAAAGATTATCAGGCTGTAGAAAACGAGCGAAGGGCTAAAAAGCATAATGAGGCCCTGAGTCGACTGAAAAAACCGGTGTACCTCAACCAAGTGGAAACGAACACTCGGCGAACCCTCCAGAAGCTTCGGAAGAGATGGAAGATCCTGCAAGAGCTCCACCGAGATCTCTTTTTGAGATTGGGAGCCGGGCGTGGTTGTACATGGAACGCGTCAAACCAGGCTTGACGAAGAAATTAGCTCACCGATGGCATGGACCTTTTCGGATCAAGCGCAAGGTGGAAGAGTTTGCGTACGAGCTGGAACTGCCTGATCGAAGTGGGTATCGCTTTTACCCAGTAGTGCATGTGTCAAGACTCAAGGCTGTCAACGAATTCAACAGTCGACCGAACACTCGGTTGGTACTTGACGCGACTAATGAAGCAAGACTCGACTTCGATGAGGAACTACTGCCTGAGGACAGCTGGGAACCAGATCAAGTTGCCGGTGAATATGAAGTCGAGGCCATCCTCGACGACAGAACACCACTAACGACGAGCACGGAGCGTGCTGTACGCGAATTCAAAGTCATGTGGGTGGGATATGAAGATACAACTTGGGAACCATCATCAAACTTGTCATGTGGAGGTCTGCTGTACGACTATTTGCGAGCCAAGAAGAGCGAGAATCGGCTGCAGATGGCTAAAGTGGCGGACGAAGACTAGCGTGACTGGATCACGTGTGAACTGTCCACAGGGCGATGCAGCCTGTGGTAACAGACGAAAAACGTTACTGCAACAACAAA
>NW_003303435.1:47482-50134 GCF_000142945.1 Phytophthora infestans T30-4 | reverse complement strand
GATAACACTCTTCCACCGGCCTTGTCGGAGGAGCCCGGGCCCTGGACTCCGAGTCGCTTGAAGCGACGTCGATCGGAACGAAGTTCGGATCCGACTTGAGGCGGCGGCGGCGTCTTTGCCGACGGCGTCTGTGACGGGGAGCTTTGCTGCCCATGTCGTGGCCTCGTGTGGTACTGTTGTACCCACACAGGAAGCGTGTTCAACGCCTTCCTCTTCAGTTAAGGTCTGGGCGACCGCGTGTGGCACTGTGTTACCCACACAGGAAGCGTGTTCGACGCCTTCCTCTTCAGTTATGGTTTGGGCGACCGTGAGTGGAACTCTGTTACCCCCTTTGAACACGCTGTTCTCAGTGTTCGTGGCAGCTGCAGCTGTCTGCGGAACTAAGTTACCCGCCTGTGGACCTATGCTACTCACTTGGCCGGAGCCTCTTCTGGGCGCGGCCACCATGAAAACATCCTCGGAGTCGTCATATACGTCGACGACTCCCAAGCATCTGCCGGATGCTTTAATACCCTGGCAGCCCTCGCGGGCGCCCCGGGTCCTGACAGAGGTGGGAACATGACTCACCAATGCTCTGTCGGACTGCGCAGGGCGGCTGGCGCCGATTGCCTTGCCTCGCCAGTCGATCCAGGGCTCGTGCTTCTCAAGCCAGGGCATGCCCAGGATCATATCATATGGATCCATATCGAGAACAGTGAGCTGTTCGAGGCTGTCAAAGTCTTCAAACTTGACGGCCAGATCCACTTGGACGTTGGGGACAGTGACGACCTTCCCGTCGGCCAGTCGTACTGACACCGTCCCGTTGCCCTTGCTTTCTCTCAAAGCATCGGACAACTTGTTGCTGTTGCGGGCAATCGTCTGGCGGCGTGCGAAACTCTTCGACGCCCCAGGATCGATTAAGATTCAAAAGGGATGATCGTATCCCCGTACACATCCGTGTACTACGAGCAACCCGCCGCTGATCTTCGCCGATTCGAGAGTGCGAAGACTCTCAGGGGCTAAGTCCCCGTGGTACGCGCCACCCGCGCACCCATCACGAAGACTTAGTTTTTCCCCAGTAGGGCGCCTCGCCCCTACTGGTTCCTGGCGTTCCCCTGTCCTCGGGATCCTGGCTTCTGCCAGCGACCCTTGAGAACGGGCTTGAGGAAGGACCGTCTGCGGAGTCTTTCCGCGGGACATTCGCGCTTGAAGTGGCCCATCTTCCCACAGCCGAAGCAGCGGATGTCACGCTGTTCGGCGGACCCGAGTTCCATGGGAACTGGTCCGTTGGGGCTTGTTCGACCGGGGGCCGACATAGAACTCCCAGGCCATGCTGAGGCCGGCGTACGCGCCTGGCGATGGCTGTACTCTTCCTGAAGAGCCACTTGAATCGCCTCTTCAAGGGTGCTTGACTGCACCCGGAACAGCTGAGTGCGTGCGGGACCCACTCGAAGGCCGTCCATGAACACAGTCATCTTGATGTGCTCGTTGAGTGGGTTTCCCACTAGGGACGCCGTGAGCTCCCGTATCTCTTGCACATACTCGTGCAGTTCGCGCCTTCCTTGTTTACACGCGAGGAAGCGCGAACGCTGGCAGTACTCGTAGTTCGCCGGGAGGAACGCGGCTCGGAGCTGTTCGCACAGCTGAGCCCAGGATGTGAAATATCCAGGGGATGTTGCTTCCCGTGTGTACACCCAACTCTTAGCACGGCCGCTAAGGTTGGAGAATGCAAAAGCAACACGCAGTTGCTCTGTCGAGATCAGAGCCGCGTCCATCGCGAGCTCTACTTTTCGGACCCAGAAGTGAAGGTTCTCGCCTTCCTTCCCTTCATACGGCTTAGCCTTCAGCCGTGTTGGCTTCGGGTGAGGCGGATTTGCTTCCGCTGCCGGAGCCTGCAGGTTCTCCCGCACATGCACGATGAAGCCCTGCTCGTACGCGTCGAATGCATTGACGCCCTCGAGCTGCTCAGCCGGTGTTGATACCACCAGGCTCTGCAGGGCCTCCATCCCGAAGATGCCTGCCATCTTCCGAACCGACTCGAACTGAGAGTCGTTCATATGGGAGAAGTCGTTCCTATCCATGGCAACAAACTTCGGAGAGGTTCAGGTAGTCTACCCGCGGTGGCGTGGATTGACTACTAGTGTTACCAAGTATGACGGGGTCACACAGCACCTTGCGCTAGAGGAAGTTATCTTCCGAGAGTATACAAACTCTCAGTGAACGGCAGTTCACAGGTCCCCTCTTTAATTAAAGAGAGCGAAGTGACCTAAATAAGGTAGATTGTAAACTGAGTATATTTATAGGTAGATTAAGTTTGGGTTTAATACAAACTATTAGTAACCTATAGAAATGCAATGTCAATTTAACCAATGGTTGGCTTTGATCGACCTTGGTACCTTGTACCAAATATCCCGGAGTATGACGTGTCATACTCCTGAAGTGTGAAGTGTCACACTTCATGTAACCAGGGTACACTTAGGGCTACGTACCCCGTTACACCTGCCGACCAAGCCTCCCGAGACATGCTCCGGGATCGAGTTCCGACCGCGTAGACGCCCAGGCTCACCGCATCTTCGGTCTACCAGGGGTATGCTTATCGCTCAATAAGGGCACTGGTTTTGCGATCTAACAAACGATTGACCTCTTTTGTTTAGAAACGGTGCTCGCTCGGCC
>NW_003303435.1:41536-46199 GCF_000142945.1 Phytophthora infestans T30-4 | reverse complement strand
TTATTCCCCGGAAGTGCGTTCCGCACCGGATATGCTGGACCCACTCTCAACGGAGGTTTTAACCTTACCCTTTCGGATTTGGATTTGGCCAAATCCTTTGTCCAAGACCGTACGATTGGCTGTTTTAATGAACCCCATATGGATGATTGGTGATTAATCCCCACTACTAAAATTTAAGAAGAGTCGGGACAATTGATGATATTCGTCCCATATCAAATTAACTCAGACCCTCCGACAGCTTCGACCGAGCACATAGAAAATGTCATTTAGTGTGAATAACACAAATTCATATTGATAATATGTAAGTGGTTAGAGGATCTATTTTTAGGATGTGAGATGCCAGTCGTCGTGCCAAAGACTGCTTTCTACCAATTTTATAGCCGGATTCACAGACCCTGAAACGGCCTTTGGGCTGAGAAAAGGAGCAGGGGCTGTCGCTCTTTCCTGACTCGGAAATGGCTACGTGCCCCTTGCTCGCCATTGCGCTCGCCTTGATTCTGCAAGCCGCCCCAGGCGCAGCCCTCATCAGCAACCTCCCAGCACAAGCAGGCTTCGCAAGCTCCACGCTTTCTCCCGACGTCCCGCTGATCGAGCTGCTCAACGCACCGCAAGTCATCACTGGACTTGCCGCTCCAGCAGCCCCGCCGCGCGTTGCCGCAATTCCTACTGTATACATGCACGTTAACCGGGTGCTAGACCATGAGGCGCCTGCTGCTGGTGTGGATGTCGCCTTGACATCGCGCTCGTTTCGAAGAGGAGGCGCTCAGCACGCAAACGTCTGCGACGAGATGACAGCACGCTGGATTTTTGACAGAGGCTCCTAAAATCTAAGCACGACGAACAAAGGGTTCAATTACATTTTTTTAATACAAGCATAGAAGACCACAAGATAGCGAAAGTACTCAGCGGAAACAAACTCAGAAACGCGGTGTCGCTGCAAAACTTGACTGGATTTGACACGCAGACGCGTGAAGCGATGGATCGGGTGCAGCGTATCCTGCTTGCTACCTGCTTTCAGCTCAAGGTCGACAGCCTTAACGTTAACAATAAGGTAATGGATGTCCCAACCGCACGCGTCTTCCGTCACTTCCCGCTACTCACAGACCTGAACCCCACAAGTTCAGCTGTAAAGGGTATCGAAGCGACTGTTGCTCACGCTTGATGCTCACCAGCCGAGCTGCTTGCATGGTCCTTGCACCTGGCAGCTCCATCCACTACCTGTGAAGACACCAAGACAAGTAATACACCCACCCACAACGACTATGAAACTCTTAGTACCATAACTTAAAATCTCCCACCTCCGACAACCTCCGACCTGTACCAAAAGGGTGGCACATCTAAGTTAGTAACTCTTAAAACAAAAATATTAAGTTTTCTTTTTTAACTGTGGGCCACATCGAAAATGTATTCACTAAAAAAGAGGGAGGCGGTGGCAGTGCGGCGGCAGAAAGGTCTCAGTGCGGTGGCGGTGGCAGGGCGGTCTCAGTGCGGTGAAAGTGCGGCGGCAGAGCGGTGGCAGGGTGGTGGCGGTGGAGGGCGGTCTCAGTGCGGTGGTAGTGCGGCGGCAGAGCGGTGGCAGGGCGGCGGCAGGGCGGTCTCAGTGTGACATCAGAGCGGTGGCAGTGCGGCAGGGCGGTCTTCTCCCGTAAAGCGCGCATCTTCTCGTCCATACTGCGCTTTTTGTTCCACTTCGCGTTGGCTTGAAGCTGAACCTTGGCTGTTTTGTCCGTCTCAGGTAGCCTTTCCTAAAAATGTCTTCTTTTCTTCTTCGTAGTTTTTGTCGGTCCAAACACGCCTTTTTATTACACAAAACGCGCTGAGTAGTGAGCGCCAAGCTCGAACCGACCCTCGCTCTGACCCGGTTGCCAGTTGTGTCGCGTACTTGAATGACTCCTCGCGATCTTAAAGAAGGAGGATAACGTCTCCAAAAATCCCTCTCCACCTTTTGGATGGCGTTGTTTCCGGCAGAAACCCCAACAGCACGGAATGGTACACCAAGCTGTTCAGGTAGACGACATCACCTGGACGCTGGACAACCACAGCGGAGCCACTGTTTTTCAACAATCGGTTAAAGGAATTGATCTTATTACCCCACTTGAACGGCGGCTGGACGTTAGGCGGAAAGAAGCCCAGACCTTGAATAACCTTGTTGCGCACGGAGAAATGTAGCTGCCGACACGCGCATGGTCGACGTGGATCGGCGATTCGCGATTGCTCGCTTGGAGCCAGTACTCAGGGGGGAACATGTACTCTTGATCCGTAGAAAACTTAAGCTTGGAATAGAAACCGGGTAGATGGACGGCAAGCTGGTCCGGTGGGCACTCGCGTTGAGCCTTCCACTTTGCTTGAGCTCCGGCCTTGATAAACTCAGCCACGATCGAGGTGTTGAGTAGGCTGCGCAGGTGGGTGTCGTCCTTGGGAAGCTTTACTTGGCAACGAAAGCCTGCAACATCGTCGCACGCGTTGCTGAAAACCAGCGCCACTGCTTCGCTTTTGACGGCGAAGCTCCATCAGAGGCCCACGCCGATGTATCGATCCCTTGATCCATGCAGCCGCTTGTACAAATCGAGGATGAGGTAGGTGATGTCTCCGTAGTCGCCGCCACTAACAAGTAGGCGTAGCTCTTGTAGGAGGCTGTCTGGCCCTCCGGCGCGGCGAGCTATCGCGGGGGTGGGGGCAGAAGGCGACGACCCGTGCGGGGCCTGCATATTAGGAGGGGCGTGACTTTCTGTCGAATGAAATGCCACTGCACATCTAACCACTATTTGTCAATCCTAAACTATCAATGCTAGCACGGTGTCCGTCCGTCCGTCACACGAAACACTCAGATTTTTAGCCTTCCCATTGGCTGCCAAGCGGAGCGAAGGTGGCTTCGATTGGTGGAAATGTGACATTAATGAGTGGCTGAGATATCTTGGTTGTAATTGAATAAAATACGGATTATTTTAATTGGTTAAGGTGCTTTTTATCAAACTTTCATCTTACATTTCACAAAATGGAGCCGATTGATTGCCGGACCTGTGAGGTCCATGTGGTGCCACCGCCAATTGACCTTGACGGACTTGGGCTGGCGCTCCGGCTGTGTGCCTGCTGCAAAGCGTTCCTTTCGTGGGACGCCTTTGCAGCTGGCTCCGCCAGAGCTAGGGGGCGTCGCTGCATTGTGTGTGCCAATGGGCCCAACGCACGGGCCTATTGGCACCGCTTCGATGCGGCCCCAGCACCACCGAAGCCTGACCAGCGCGAGCAGCGGATGTTCACACTGGCGGTTGCTATGGGCACACCGCCTCCACCGCTTTCTTCGCCACCACGACCCTGCACAGAGCACGAGCGCCACCGCCGCTACCGCATGCAGCGACGTCGTCGCTCGAAGATGGTTAAGCTAGACATCTAAATGGGTACAATGTAGAGTATTACCATTGACTCAAAATATCTTTACACTTTCTCTTTTGTTATTTTGGCTCACAATATGCTACTTTTATTTTTTCTCTTTTGTTACTTAAGGCGCTCAGTAAAATTAAATAAGCGATGCCTTACTTTTCTGATTGAAATATATTTGTTAAAAAAAGTTGTGCCGCGTAGTACAGATAATATCTTATCGGAATGTTGCGAAGAAAGAAACTACTTTATGGATGATTATCATCAATTCTCCGACCCTTCTTAATTTTAGTATTGGCATTTATCATCAATCATCCATTTTTATTTACTAGACAGCCAATCGTACGGTCTTGACAAAATGATTTGGCCAATCCAAAGGCCAAGGGTTAGGTTGAACCTCGTTGAAGCTGGCTCCGACATATCGGGTCGGAGAGGACTCGGGAAATATGGATATGCTCTTACAAATTTCAATATGTAGGCATATCGAATGCATAAAGTCATTTCTCCGACTTCTCCGACCAGTGCAATCATTACCACACACTAATTGTAAATCTTAGACTTATCATGCTACTAGTAGTAAGGTTAGAAGAGGTGGGAAGCAGCGCCGCAGGGAGCTTGCTCGCCATTAGGAGCAATGCATGCAACAACCCCTGCGTGGTAATCCAATTTTTTTGTATTACGTAGTGCAATATGTAGCAAGCGTCAATTAAATGTACATGTATTGCATTATCAATTCTTAAGCACTCCGGCTCGCTGCCTCCTGTGCACCGCACTGCTACCACCTACTGTGCACCGCCTTCTGTGCACCGCCTGGCCACCATCCTGCCACCGCGCCCTGCCGCCGCCCTTCCACCGCCCTGTCGCCGCCCTTCCACCGCCACCGCCTTGCCGCACTGCCATCGCCCTTCCACCGCACTGCCACCGCACTGCCACCGCACTGCCACCGCACTGAGACCACCTTGCTACCGACACCGCACTGCCGCACTGCCATCGCTCTGCCATCGATCTGCCGCCTTGCCGCACTGCCATCGCTCTGCGGCCGCTCTGCTACCGCCCCGAGACCGCCTCCTTTTTTTTGTGAATACATTTTCAATGTGGCCCACAGTTAAAAAAAGAAAACTTAATATATTTGTTTTAAGAGCTACTGACTAAGATGTGCCACCCTTTATGTACAGGTCGAAGGTTGTCGGAGGTCGGAGATTTTATGTTATGGGGAGGCGGGTTGCCGACAAGATCGTAGTACAGTATAAACTCTAATTCAACAGCAACAAAACGACAACAGCAACAA
>NW_003303435.1:32375-35307 GCF_000142945.1 Phytophthora infestans T30-4 | reverse complement strand
GACCTTGCCCAATGTTATCTGACACAAAAGCCATGGAAAGCAGGCTTTGCCTCCCAAGTATTCCAGGCCCGTGGCTCTACGAATCTTCATTTTAAACTAGGCCAGCCCCGCCCACTTCCAACTGGGGTTGTTCCCTATCGGCCTGCCCCAGTTAACCCGAGCCTTCATATGGAAAGCAGAGTGTATCTTTGCTTTCATGGGGCAGAGTGAATGGCCTGATAAATACGTAACAAGTGTGAACGCGACGGAAAATGAAAAGGAGAGGAGTAGAATCCTCGGTGGAGGTGTTGGAGAAATAATGGAGTGTGCTGATGCTGATGAGGGCACCAGCGAGGGTTCGCTCAGCTTGGTTTCGAGTGCAGCGCGAGACGAGCCCAAGGGTCACTCCAAGATTATGAAGTTGAACCCTGGCGAGAGACAGGGGTGGTGGTCGGCCAAGAAATTCGACCGACGGATCAGAATGAGAGCTCTGGTGCAAGGCGCTGTGAACGACCAGCGAACGAGGATCCTCCTCGACACAGGAGCGAACGTTAGTGTGATCACTGACGCCTTTGCCAAGAAGTTGCGACTCCGAGATGTACCTGATCACGGACGCCGCATTGACATTCAAGGAATCAACGAAGGCAAGGTGTCTACGACGCGACGAGCGTGCGTCAAGGTTACGCTCGGATGGGAGATGGTGTACGAGTTTGAGATGTGGGTAATGGCGCATAGTGCAGGCGTCGACGTGGTACTCGGGACCGACTTTATGATCCCAGCTGTGATCCGGTTGGACCTGTTCCACGGCGCGGCGCAATTACCGCACGAAGTCCAAATCCCGCTGATAAAGACCAAGAACATGATCGACAGCGAAGAATACGGCTCCCATGTTAACGCCGGGCCACCCGAGCGGTTGGACATTCAAGCGCACGAGTGGCGAGAATATCGGTTAGCGAAGCGTCAAGTCGGTCTGGAAGAACACGTACTGTGGGTTCGTCGAACGAACAAGCTAATCCCGTCAGTGACGAGGTTTCGACGTGGACGGCCTCAGAGCATTCGATTGACCAACGTGTCTGATCGAACTGTGTACCTACCAGCACACGACTCGATCGCTATGTGAATTCCAGATGGGGATTTGCCACGAGGTGACGGCTATGTGCGTCTGGAGTCCAAGAAGTACCAAGACTGGCAAGTGTTGGCCTACGAAGGTTGTAGAGACCGCGAGCTCTTTCAGCGTGAATGCGAAATCTACCCACTGATCAAGAACTTCCACTCGAGAAAATTCGTCACAATGCCATACGTCAAAGTAATATCTTCGACATCACAAGAGCTTCGAGCCCCGTCACATTCTGAACCATTCCTTGCAGCATATCTTCACGCTTTGCTTGGACAAGTGAAATTCTCTTGGTGCCACGCTTGAGCACGAACTCGAATCGACCTTTCAGGAGCACGTTCTTCCCAACCACGTCTTCTTCGACTAATATGCGGACGTTCTTAAGCAGACGACTGACTGTCTCAAGGATCGGGGCGATAAAAAACAATCTCTTGGCTTCTTTTTCATCCGACATTTTTCCATAGAGTTCCCGCAAGTCACGAATACGAGCGAGGAGTAGCTCGATGTCAGCATCAGGTATATCGCTTGGTTGAAGATCATAAGAATCGTCGAAGTTGTAAATAGGTTTGATATCTTCCCAACAAAGACTCGAATAGCCCACAGTCTTGTCGACATCGTGATTTTTCCGCTTTTTGCTTGTTTTCTTTGTGTCTTCACTCGTGGTCTTCTGGTTCGCCTCTTGATTCTTCTGACGAATCATTGCATTGATCGCAGCCCATCGTTTGAGACGTTCGGGGTGCCGGTGTATTGTAGTTGGTGGCAAAGAGGGTGCCACGCCGATTGCCATGGCTGCAGAGCGGTCGTTTTTACCTTTCGGAACCACCACCAGCACGTGAATTTGCTCACTGGATGGAAGCTCCATGTTGCTCTTCGTGTAAAACCACGTTGTTAAGGCCTTTGAGCCCAGAATCGGTTCTCCGGCCGTCAGCGCATATATGTAGTCATCAGATTCTCCTTCCACCAGCTTCAGAGCAGCCCGATGTTCGTCTGGGAGCCACTGAAAACTTTCCTCCTTCATCTCCTCCGCAGTAGGACGGTAAACAGGGACGACCTCTTTGCCGCTCTCATCTACGACGGGCTGCTTCGCCAGGAAGAGCTGCAGCTCGTCCGCAGGAAACTGATACATTTTCTTCGCCTTGATCGCCTTCTTCAAGTCTCCCACCAGCTGGCTCGCGTCGATGTCCACAGGGAAAGCGCTTCCAGCCACACCAACGATCGCACAAACAAGCTTGACCATCTTTTCTAGAGACGGCAAGTTCTGGAATGAGGAAGAAGGAGGGAGAATTTCTGGCGTACTTAAGCGGAAAAGAAAGCGCGTGACAATGATTTTCAACCAATGATGAGACGCCACGTCGCGCTGGTCCGAACTAATCCTTGAGGTAAAAATCTGCCAGCGTATTGCTTTTATCAATACACCCCGTTTTCGCGGGGGTGGACCATATAGGATTTGCAAATAAATCAGACTTTAGCTTACAAACTCTAGTTCTTTTAGATTCAGGACAATCGCATCCGTAAGTTTATCAAAGGCTCGAGGGCGCGGAAACGGGGTGCAGTACTGTACATGTATAGTTTGAATGTTGTCCGTCGCAGCGGTCCCGAAACGCCCTAAGATCCAAAAAGACGTGGCTCGCTATAAGGTGGGCGTCGTCAAATCAACGCACCGGTTGGGCGGTTCTAAAATTACTTTAAGACTCTCAAGGTTGCGTCGTCAAAATAGCAGCTGCCTCGAAAGAACGTTCCAGGACTGGTCTCGCAGGTAAATTACGGAAAGTAAAAAAACTGCCGGCATGTCATACTACTAACGTTTTCGTGGGAAATGCCTGATGCCGAGTTTCCAGA
>NW_003303435.1:29390-32029 GCF_000142945.1 Phytophthora infestans T30-4 | reverse complement strand
TTTTTCTTTTTTTTTCTTCTAAACCTGTCCGATAGGCAGAACAACAACCGGGCGTGTGTGTAGCTAATCCCCTCCCTAAATAAAATACACACCCGCTTTTTTTTGTCTTCCCTCCCCTTTCATCCCCCCTCCTCTCCCAGTGGTTCGGAGTGGTGCGGCATAATTCTCCCCCCCCCCAACCACACTGACCCGCCTACCCAGTAAGCTTTGTGTATTCTTCGCACAAACAAACCATCTTCCCGTAGGCGGTTTTGCGGTTCACATTCGGGCCTCTGGTTTTTTTGATAAAAGAGAGACACGGGGATCGCTCCAAACGGGCAGCAAGTAAGGGTGATGTTCGGCGCCCACGTCGCGTTAGCATCGTACAGCGTGCGGACCGGCGTGGCGACAGCGACTTGTCGGCGTTAGCATCTTATGTGTGGACCAGCGTGACGACAGCATGGGAATCGAGCAGCATTTCCACCAGAGATTTCGGTGGTGTCAGGCAGCGTGCAATGGTAGTGACATCGGTCAGTGTCAGGCGGCGGGTGGGTTAGCAGAGATGGGTGGGGGCAGTCGGTATGAACCCGAGTGTTCACAAGAAATGAAATTGCGGAATGAGACTCGTTGGGGCTTGGCGCGCGCTCGACGCCCCCGCACGCGAGTTTGAATCGTTGACCCTCCAAAGCGGCTTGTTTCGCGCCAAAACATTGCGAGCTTCAATGTTGAAGTCACGTTTTCGCCGGTGTCCTCGGTTTGACCAATCAAATAGCATTCCGATAATTCCAGCAGTCTGATTGGCTAGCAAAGTGATCTTTAATATTCCCGCTAATCGACTGGCTATAGAAGAAGATGTTTTGGCGACGGTCGACTCCCTCAGAAAGTCAGGCACAAAGACGCAAAACATTCTGAAATTTATCGTGGAGAACACCAGCAGCGATCCAACTCCTCAAGATGTGCGAAACCTAATCCGGAAGCTAAAGAAACAAGACCAGGGCGTGTCATCTCGTTCTCAGCGCATCAAGAAATGGATGGTGGACTTTTGTGCTGTTCAAGGGAACGTAGGGCATATTTTTGTGGACCCATCAGGCGGAAAGGTTCGTTTTGCGTCTCAAGTATTGTGAATCGGTCAGTTTGATTCTAAATGTGTGTGTTTGGTTTTGTAGAAAAATCGCTACGTGTATTACACTACAAACGAAGCACATGATTGACATTTTTAGCAGATTCCCTGAAGTTTTAATGATCGACGCAACGCATGGTACCAACGCCTCAAAGTATAAGATTTTTTCGTTCATGGCTCATGATATTTTCGGGAAAGGTCAGTACGTACAGCACGCTATCCTACAAAATGAACGAAGTGAAACGCTGTTTTCGGCGTGTGAAGAATTTATGAAGCAGAATCCTTCCTGGACTAAGCTGCAGTGTGTGATCGTGGACAAAGACTTTACCGAAATTGGAGTTTTGCAGACTGCTTTTCCAGACGTTCGTATACTTATCTGTCAGTTTCACGTCGTGAAATATTTGCGGGAGGAGATTGCATGCGCCGACTATGGCTTCTCGGCGTGGCAAAAAAAGCAGCTTCGGGCAGTTGTGAATCTGTTGGTGTACGCAAAAACGGAACGGGAGTATGAAAAGCACCGACGCTACATGACACGTTTGACCTGTATTGGTACCAGCCTTGGCACCGCCACGGCTACATCTGGTGCAATCGTGGAATCGGGTGCGGAATCTGTTGCAGTCGGTGGAAGTGTGGAGTCGGTTGCAGCATTAAGTACTGCTGTGGACACAGAGCAGGCTGCCTTAAATCACCCGTTTGAGACTTACTTTGCGAAGGATTGGGACGGGTGCAGGGACATGTGGTGTTCTTTCACGAGACAAAGTGCGGTGACGTTGGGCAACAACCCCAATAACAGACTTGAGGCGTCCTGGAAGCACATGAAGGAGATTGTAAATTCTTCAATGGTCTTAGATTGGGCGCATAGCGCAGTGGTAGCGCGTCCGCTTTGCAAGCGGAAGGCCCCGGGTTCAATCCCCGGTGTGTCCAACTCTTTGTTCGACTCACCTCCACTCGCACGCTGTGCTGGGGCGCCTACGACAACACCGCGCCATTATGCTTCTCCGCGAGACAAACCATACATCTGGCTCTGTTTCCAACAACTGGCGCAGGACTACTGGTTAGGGCTGCTTAGCCTACCTCGTAGCCCGACTCATTGCGGGACAAGCTCGCTTTACGGCGTAGTCAAACAGCAGACACCCCTCAACCGCCGACTGAAGCCAGCGGCACAATCGTCGATCTGTCGAGTTCGTCCTACCACCACGCCGGTTTTGCCGTTTGTGTGTTGGTGTCGTTTCGACGTCAAAGGCTCGGGTGTGTGGCGATGGCTGGTGACTTGTTTGAACGAGTCAGCTCGCTGTTGGCGCTTGGATGAATAGATGAAGGCCAAACGTGCAATTCGATGCAAGAAGCGGGTGGTAGAGGATAGTGCAAGTGCATGCAAATGTGCTGTATGCTTAGCACAGACCAAGTTGCTGACAGGCGGAATCCGCCCGAGACAAATGTATCAGTGATACAGCTCAGTATCACCAGGAAAATCAGATCATGTGGTGTAGTCTCTTTCATGATTCGCGAAACGAAACTCGGATTCCGAAAGTAGCGGCAA
>NW_003303435.1:20704-28130 GCF_000142945.1 Phytophthora infestans T30-4 | reverse complement strand
GAGCAGCAGCTACACTGGTACCCTTAGAGTACTAGCGCACAAACTTGTGCAACACATGTCGGCTACACCAGGACGTTACAGAGTGGTTCCCTATGTTGCGGATGCTGAAGTCCAACTAGACAGCTACAACTGTGGGGTGTACGTTCTGCTTGCATTCGAAACGTTCTGTAGCGGAGAAAGCACAGGTGAATTGAGTAAGAAGGCACTGCAGTACCAGCGTTATCGCTACTTGCAGATGTGCATGTGAAGCAATACACTTTGTTTAGCTTGAATTATTTAGTTGCTGTTAAAACACATTGTGTCGGAAACATCACAGAAAGGTTGGATTCGTCCTTGAGGTTAACATCGGCCTTGAGGATGACTTTGCTCTAAAAACACTAAGTGCTCGTATCCGGATTATACAGCATATACAAGAAGGGTGAATTTCTTTGTCGGGCACAATCGGTCACGTCGGTGGTCAGTCGGTCACGAATGGCTCGTCTTCGTACCTTTCAGTCGGTCACAATAACGCCTGCCATTACGGAAAGTAAAAAAACTGCCGGCGTAATGTTCCATGTCGTACTACTAACGTTTTCGTGGGAAATGCCTGATGCCGAGTTTCCAGATATTGAAAAATTCAGGCGATTCTGCGGGGCCCAAAAAACTGAATTCGGAATTACTACAGCGATGGCGCTCTCTCGGAATGAGTAATCGTTTGGCCTGGTTAAAAGCTTCGTACACTCTGGTTGCTTATACAAGTGTTTGGCCTTCTGTAGCCGCACAACTTTGTCAGTACAGCCATGTGTGTAATTGACGCACATGCTGCCGAACTGTACTGTGATACCGTACTGTACGTATTACGAAGTAATACCGATATTAGTGATTGGATACTTTAAGAAGCATGTTTCTTGCTCATAATTTAAAAAAGAGTATGCAACCGTTATAACTAGTTTGCACTGCTCGCCACAATCGGGGTAGGAAGTTGAAGGTTGCTGCGCAACAGCAGTAGCGACTCAATAGCTAGGCCTTTTCGGTCGTCGTGGGCATCATGCTCTTGCTTGTGATCGGCCAAATAGTGCCACTCCATTCCTGCATGGATAAAACATCTTAGAATATCGCATCCGCGTTATTGATTCACTAGATGATCTTCATACCGGGATGATCGGGCCCAGATCAACGTCGTCTGTATCCCAGCTGACGATTTTGTGCACTGCGGGAATCATGTGGTCGAGCACAAACACAAGCGCCAGGGTGATCTGACCCAGCACGGCGTCGCCGAGCTCCATGGGTGTGTGTGGCTTGTACATCATTCTCTTATGCTTTTCTCTCAAGTTTTGTTGGTCTTGGTCTGGATGACGCAAATTGGTAACTGAGTCTCAAAGGCACCCATTTCATTGACCACCATTCGTGATGAGCATGTGTAATTATTATAGCAGCATAGAAATGATTAACGTCAACTTCAGCCTGCGAAAAACCCACTTGCCAATCGCCTCTTTTGTAGATTTCAAGAAGATCTTTCATTTAGCAAAGCGATATACACATTGCGTCATCATCGCTTTAAGTTGTGACTGTTGCTGCGATGCTTAAAAAAAATCTTCTTCAACAAAATATGGGAATTCGTTTTTTGCGTTGGTAGTGCCGTCTCGGTGGGCCATCGTGTCGTCGGACGCGAAGCGAACAGGTGACGACGGCGACCATTTTGAAGCGCGTTGAAACAAGTGCCACGTCGGAGTCGTGCCAACTGGTACACCTCGGGGAGTATGTCGTATGACTCTCGCTTTTTCATAAAGGCTCTTTAGGTCGAGCGATCCAGGCTAAAAAGTCAATCGCCGTCAACTGACCGGTCCTGGAGCTATCTTCGATACAGTAGGCGTTGCCGACGACGAAACGCCTGACACAGTGACGTGTGCAGCATGTTGCCCTTCCGTGGCCCAGCGAATGGTGGCAATCCGCGATCATGTTTATTGCATTCTGTTTCGTCAACACTTTTCACCTTTTTTTTCATGTTTATGTTGTAGAATTTAGCGCTAATTACAAAAGCGACAACTTCAATTATGAAAATTCGGACGCATCTCGTCGATAACAAGGAGAAACATTGTGTCGCATTAGATCTACTCTATGGCGATACACCACACGCTATATATACAGTGTACACACCACCACCAGGTATTATTACCCCGTACACGACACTTCTGTCGTGACGACGAGAAAACGATGCGTCTGGAGAGACGCGTTGCTTGAAGTTCAAAAGTGACTTCACAGTTTTCCACGTAAGCTGAAGTTGATGTCCGTAGCTGAGACACAGTCGAGCGTCCCGCAATGCAGTCTCTATGTTACGGGACGCAAAAGAACGCCGCGATCCAGAAGGTCGACGTGTACTAATTCACAAAGCTGCCGTCTTCAGACTCAGTTACCAATTCCCGCCAAGACCAACAAGACTCCGAAGAGAAGAACACTACTTCAAGAGAATGCTGTACAAACCACACACACCTATGGAGCTCGAGGATGCCGTGATAGGCCACATCACGAGTGCATTCGTGCTTGTGTTCGGCTTTATGGTCCCCGCTGTACACAGCGTTGTTAGCTGGGAGACCGACCTCAGTCCCATCGTTCCGGTACGATAAACTGCACCACTGACAAATCGGCTGGACTAACGTCAAAATTATGTTTAATTGAAGGAATGGGCTGGAGACATAAGCCCAGTCAGCAAAAACAAGGCGCTCGATTCGCTGCCCCGCCACTAATTTGGCTTATTAATAGCTCGTGTCGGGTACTGGTACTGTTTCACTGCGCGACGACGGTACCATCAGCGCAAGGAGTCTGAATCAACTCGACCTTAACAGCGACTGCCCGCTTACATACTGCTTTAATTTATACTTTTTAAACATGCGCTGCTTTGGCCTTGTAATGTAGCACCTAAAAAATGTTGTTGTGCTTTTTTGGGGAGCTAATTCAAGTACTCTACAAAAAAGCGCTTTCGAAAACGGTATCTTAAAAAAAAAGCAATAGGAGCTTTGATGTCGCTTTTAAGTCTGACGTTGAAAAGTGCTCGCTTAACTGAGGGTCGCTCTTAACCACGCCATGGCACAAAATGCTGTGATCCGATTGGATGAGCGCTTGCTAGGGCTAGAGTTTAAAGTAAATAAAATGACAGGAAGTGCCACGGACATTCGCAAGTGTCATGGCAAGGGGCAATTGCCATGTGCCATGCTACTTTTATTTGCATTAATGAATATTTTAAAAATAGTTTTCATGATGGCACAGTGGCAGGTCTATTCGTAACCACGCCATGCCATGGCTCAATCTCTAGTGCCATGGCATGGCACACGTGGCAGTGGCTAAGAGCCACCCTGAGAAAAAAGCTTTCTGTTTTTCTGAAAGCACTTTGATTTCGAAACACTTTTTTCAATGACATTTTATCAAATCATTGCGATTTAAAATAAAAAGGAATTCCAAAGGTGTTAAACAAAGCGTTTCTTTTTGAAAAAACGACTCTTAATTATTTTGGCTTTATAATATGATCAAATATTAATTGAACCCTTGTTTTCGAAAGCGTTAAAAAATCGAGCTCTTACCAAACGGTTTTTCGCTTAATGGTCAGCCAGCCATCCGTCAAACCGACGTCTACCACAAACATCAAGATGACCGACTCCGCCGGTGCGAAAATGAACGCTGCGACCATCGCCGAGCCCTTCTGCTTGGCCGTGCGCCAGTATATTGAGCAGGACATGGGTGGCGTGGGTCCCAAGCTCGTGGGTTTGCTGGCTCACGGCCCAAGAAGTACGCCGAGTGGACGGGCAAGACCTGTGCACGCGACGGCATCCGCTACGAGCTGCGCGAAGTGCCCAAGGACGGGCTGCTGGAGGCTTTGGAGAAGGCCAACAAAGACTCGGATGTGCACGGTATTCTCGTGTACTACCCGTGCTTCGGCGCCTTCCCGAGCTTCTTCGGTGGCACCATGGACGATTTTTTGCGCGACAGCATCAGCATTAAGAAGGACGTGGAAGGACTGTGCCAACTCTACCGTGGCAACTTGTACCGTAACATCCGCTACGTAGACGACGAGAGGACGCAAAAGTGCGTGCTGTTTTGCACACCTTTGGCAATTGTCAAGATCCTCGAACACCTTGGCGTTTACGACAAGACCAAGCCTACTGGCAACCACTTGTCAGGTGTTAACATCACGGCTATTAACCGTAGTGACATTGTCGGCCGCCCATTGGCTGCTATGCTTGCGAATGACGGCGCTGACGTGTACAGCGCCGACATTGACTCGCTGTACCTATTCCGTCGCGGTAAGCTCATCCCGAGCGAAGAGACGCAGGAGACGGCGTGTAAGAAGTCTCGTGTCATCATTACTGGCGTCCCCGTTAAGAGCTACAAGCTGCCGCTTGAGTGGGTCAGCGAAAACACGGTCATCATCAACGTCGCGTCCTTCAAGAACGTGGCCGAGGCCGAGCTGCTTTAGATAAAGGGCGTGCAGTACGTGCCACTGGTGGGTAAGGTCACGGTGGCCATGCTCGAGCGCAACCTGCTGCGTCTGTACGAGAACTTCCACTGGAAGCCTAGGAAGGTCTGGCAGTAAGAGTGTGGATGAGGATAGAGAGAACACCTCGCTCACCGCTAAAATGCATAAATCTTACCCGATACAGGGAAATTTACAGCGTGTGCAGTACCGTAATACGCTAACTCCATCCAATTACAGTTAATAGCGCCTATGCTGACTAGTGATGGTTTCGAGTAATTTCGAAAATATTTAAAACGATTTACTTGTGCAGTATTAATTGCGAAATTGCTCAAAATAGATCAAAACAACCCTAGGTCGACCGCGCATCAGAATGTTAATCACGCTGCATTCTGCTTTGGCATCTCTCTCTCGAGGGCTTCATGGCTTCCTGGATAAGAGTGCACCCGTGCCCAGTCTGCAGCCTCCTTCTGAGCGGCGTGATGATTGACGTAGATGTACGCTAGCATATCTACCTTCTCTGTCGTCAGCTTGTTGCGCTTCTTGGAATGGATAAAATCCATGATGCTCTATGCACGCTCGCTTGCCGCCGAGGACGTCGGTATTGCAAATACGAGCTTGGCGATCTCCCACAGCAACGGATACTCATTTCGGTTAAAAGACCACCAGTCCTGAGGATCCGCTCCCGCATATATCGCTCTCTTTGCAGCTGACCACCGCCGCTTCTTACCAGCAAAGCGAATCAAAGCTTGATTGAACTGATTTCTAGTCACTCGTAAGCGCGTAAGTATACCAGTCCTTGTTGCAAACGCACATCCTTGTTCGATAGTATCACCTTCGTCGGAGCCGACAAAGCGATTCAGGTCAGTGTGGGGGTCTAGGACAAAAGCTAACCCTGCAGCGTCAGTGTGCACAAAATCCCAGCGATATTCAACACACGCCTTGATTGACGCTTGTAGATCCGACTGTTCAGTCTCAGTGCCGTAAGCAGGGTGGTTTAGCAGCTCCTGAAACCGAGAATAAACGCGTGAGATTGGACAGTTGTCTGACTCGAGCTCACGAAGGGTTTGAATCACGGGGTCAATCAATCCCACAACTTGTTCAAGCTTATTCCAAAATCCCCGATCTTTGATATTTCTTCTCACTTGACGGCATTTATCTTTAGCTGTTGCGCTCGAGGCAGAATTCCGGATTAAATCTGAAAATTGCGGCTCCAAAAACAGTTTTTTTAGCACGTTCTTGTTCTCAAGCACCCGGGATAGACATGCGTGGAGAGAATACCAACGCGTGCTGACGGGTACGACCAACGCTCTGTGATGTCCGTTTAGCGTCTCGCTCAGTGTTGTTTGAAACTGGTTAAGCACGGCGTGATGGTCTCGGACATACGTGGTAATAGCAAGTGCTTTGGTTTGAGCAGCTTTGAAGCAGTCCAGCTTGAACAAGTCCTCAACCAATAAATTCAACACGTGAGCAGAGCAACCTCCTGTAAAGATTGATCGAGATCTCTCCAATATTCCTCTTGCAGCCTCCATATTACTAGCGTTGTCTGTCAGTATTCCAGCAATTACGGCCCCTGTTTCCCGTTCGACTTCATCAATAACTCTACCTAGATGTTCTGCCAAATACTCGCCCGTTTCTGAATCCGTGCCAAGTGCTAATGAAGACCAAAACATGGACGGCATTCCCGGAGCCACGACCATAAAGTTAATAATGGTTGAATGGTTGACATTAGTCCAGGAATCTGTTACAATAGAGACGAATTATTTCAACAGTCTTCTGGCGAATTTGATCACGTGCTTGTCGAAGCAACGCACCACTGAGTCTTTGTCGAGATGGGAATCGGATCCACGGGGCCAGCAACTTAAATGGGCTCCGAAATGCCTCGGATTCCACCAGCGTAAATAGCAGTGCACACAGGTAGAACATGGCGGCCAACGCAACTTCAAACTGAAGTTGCAGCTGAGCGGGTGTTGACACTGGTACAGACTGTGCAGTGTTGACACCAGTAGTCGAGTGTGAATTATCACCAGAATCAAGAAGAGGCCCATCAGTTGCTGAAAATACTGGATAATGTTGGACGCTTGGGAAGTAGTCAATAACGCGTTGTTTAACAGCGGCAGGGGCATCTGTGCAGCTCTAGGTGACGTTGCATGTTCGTCCCCGGTTGGGCACTGCGGACAATAGCTCTGCAGTAGTTACACTCAGCATGCGGCTTCGACGACCCATCCGTCACATTTTCGAAGTAGCTCCAAAGCACGTGCTTTGGGCGTCCGGGCCGTCGGGCAGCTCCAACACGCGGTGTTCGTACTTGAACAAGTGGTGAAGCTGTAACTCGCCGAGAAACATATCTAGGAGATCGACGTGGCTGGGGCGAGGTCATCCGCTGACTGTAGGGAGACACTGGTTCCATGTCGTGGTCCTGCTGACCGTCTGCCATCGCTCGGCCCCTTTAGAAGCTCGTTACTTGTTGCTGCCACCAGCAAAATCAAGAATGAGTCGTAGCCACGACAGGCATGTTGCATTTCGCCTGGTCTAACTTGCAGCTGCGCGGTCTAGCGGGATCCAGAAATGATGACTCGAGGTTTCCCGGCGAATCCACTTTAGTATGAGTAGAAGTTCAAGGCGCAGTTTTGAGTTATTTCATTTCGATAAAGCTCATAAAATTTAGAGAGTTTAGATTGTTTAAATTATTCTGATTCCAAGCTGCTCTTATTCACCACTAATGCTGACTCCATTATCTCTACATGTACTAAACTGGACGCTGTGACTTTATTCTGGTCGTTCACGGCTTTCGCTTCGAGTGTGTGCGGCCCCACGCCGAGTCCACGCAGCAGCATATTGCCATCGTCCACGTGGGTTTTCTTCAAGTAAATGTCGTCATCAATCAGCAACTCGAGAGTTTGTACATTCACGGCGGTGTACTCGAGGACAATAGACTGATGTCGTTCGAAGATAGCACCATCCGAGGGAGACGATAGGTGT
>NW_003303435.1:14891-18166 GCF_000142945.1 Phytophthora infestans T30-4 | reverse complement strand
CTCCACGTCACGGTCGCCGTCGTCAACGACGCCGCCGCCGCCTCAAGTCGGATCCGAACTTCGTTCAGATCGACGTCGCTTCAAGCGACTCGGAGTCCAGGGCTCGGGCTCCTTTGACAAGGCCGGTGGAAGCGTGCTATCACATCTTCGATGGCGAGACCGGTGTACCCGTCAAGGCATCTGGTGTCCACTTGGAACCGTTGCCAGAGGTGGCAGAGATACTGAACCTCGAGGAAATGACGGCTGAGTCTTTTCTGGCCAACCCAAAGCTGGAGAGATTGCTGAGATGGTGCTCATGAAACCTGAGATCACTCGAGAGGAGCTGATCTCCTCCTCGGTCTTGGACGAGAACGTCCTGGAAGACCTAAACAAGCAGCGTCAGACGCGCTTGGGTTCTGAGATCTTTAAGAAGCCCAAGGAGCCAGTGTATCCTTTGGTGACGGAGTATGCGGACGTCGTGAACAAACACCCACCGACCCAACTCCCACCGGATCGAGTCGTACGGCACAAAGTATTGTGTCACGAGGCAATGGCCTCTCCCGCGCGAACAGTGCGAGGTCATTGGTGCCTTCTTCGCCGCGAAAGCGAAGGCAGGCATGGTGCGGGAGTCGAAATCCCCGCACTCGACGCTGCCTTTCTGCGTTCGGAAGCCGAACGGAAAGTGGCGTCTGGCTCACGCTTATAACAAGTTGAACAGCGCAACGGTGCCAACCCAAACTCTAATCCCACGAAAGGATGTGTTGTTAAACAGCATGACCGGGAGCGTACTGTACAGTGCGCTGGATTTGGTAGACAGATACTACCAGATCCTAATGCGGGAGAGTGACATCCCGCTCACCGCGGTAAGCACTCCAAGCGGCATGCTTTGGGAGTGGCTCGTCATGCCGCAGGGCTTGTCTAACACCCCGGCGACGTTCAATCACCTGGTGACGCAGCTGTTCCGCCCTTTGCGTACCTTCGTACAGACGTACTTCGACGACATATTCGTCCATAGCCGTACCGAGGGAGGCAAGACGGCCACGGAGGTGCATCTAGGACACCTTCGTCGAGTGAAGGACGTAATGCTAGCGAACAAGCTCTACGCCAACATCGACAAGTGCGTTTTCGCGTCACCAGAGATTAAAGTTCTCGGTTGCTTCGTAAGCAACGTGGGCGTTCGGGCTGACCCAGACAAGGTCAAGGCCATAGCAGCATGGCCGACGCCCCGATCCCTGAAGGATCTTCGAAAGTGGTTGGGCTTGGCCAACTGCCTTCACAAGTACAGCGCAGGGTACACGGGCTTCACTAAGCCCTTGTCGAGCCTCCTTCAGAAGGACGTCGACTGGCGCTGAAAGCAAGAGCACCAGGATGTTTTTGACAGCATCAAGGCCAGTCTCCAAGAGGCCCCTGTCCTGGCCCTGCCGGACGAGACGAAGCCGTTTAGCGTCGTCTGCGATGCCTCCGATTACGCCATCGGATGTGCATTGCTGTAGGCCGATACGGCTGGACACGAACGAGTCATCTCGTTCCAGTCCAGGCAGCTCAAAGCCGCCGAGCGGAACTACCCTGTCCACGACAAGGAGCTCCTGGCAATGAAATATGCCCTTGTGAAGTATCGTGTTCACCTTCTGGGCTCTAGGCCCTTTGTGATCTACACAGACCACGCGTCCTTGAGGACGGCGACCAATTCGCCTCACCTCTCCCAAAGGACGGCGATGTGGCTGTCCTTCTTCGCGGAGTACAACTTCCGCGTCGAGTACAAGCCGGGCAAGCTCAACGTGCTTGCGGACGCCCTCTGTCGGCGTCCTGACTATGAGTTGGCCCACATCACGCGGGTGACAACGGATCTATATGATCGGATACGCATGGCGCATCGGAGCGATGAGGTTGTCGCGCCTATCGTCAAGTTCCTTATGGCAGGAACGAGCGCGAAGTCCGACTGGCTCTCGTCGCAACAGCGCTCACGGCTCCACCGATATGAGTTGAATGATGGCCTCCTCTTTTACTGGGTGGAGCCCGATGATCCTCCACGGGTGGTCGTACCCAACGACGAGGATCTGAAGTTCGATATCCTTGCGGAGGCGCACGACGCGCTCTCCAGCGGCCACTTGGGCCGCGAGAAGACCTTTCTGTCGGTCTTTCAGTCTTTCTGGTGGGCCTACACGTACAAGTGGTTCGCCCGGTACGTTAAGACATGCGAAATATGTCAGCGGGTCGAACCCGCAGGACACTCTTCGGCTCCACTACAGAGCATGCCCGTATCGGCTGACTGTTGGCAGTCATTGAGTCTTGACTTCATCTTTGGGCTTCCCGCCGACGGACACGGCAACACCGGGATTTTGGTGTTCGTGTGTCGGCTGAGCAAGCTGGTACATTTTGCTCCGGTTCTCCGCAGCCGAGATTGCTGCGCGTGACGAGGGCGAGACCTTCCCAGTCCTGCCAATTGGCCCAGGCTCAGCCCCAGAACGGCAACCCCGACTCCGTCTGCGCCAACTTAGCGATGAAGAGCGCGACGCAGCGGCAGATGCCCTGCAGGAGCTCGCCGATACCATGGCGAGTAAGATCGAGGATGCTGACAGCTGGACTCCGGCGAAGGATACATCAGCTCCATCCCCGAGCGTATCCGAGAGGTACTGCAGCCATACGCTACGGCCCCACCGCAGCCGGGACGCTCTCGCCGGCAACAACGCCGTCGACCACCACGGGTGACGCGCAACCAGCGCGAACATCGACTCGACGAAGCTTTGGACGACATGGCAGCCACACAGCAAGCGACCCCGCGAGACCAGCGGGCTGTGCGCCGTGCGCGGCGACGTGTGGGCCGGGTGCGAGCCTCAATGGCACAACAGGAGATGCGCCACGAGTTTGCCAAGGACGAGTCCAAGTGTGTGGCCAAGATCCTGAAGACAGCGTCGACAGAGACGGCAGCGGGGGACGAGCACCCGGAGACGTGCCCCATTGATGCAGCTACGCTCCACGCCCATTTCACGGGAGTCAACGTACCAAGGACGGACTTCGACTACGATGCCACCAGCGGCCGGGAGTTCCGAGCGGCGATGAGCGACCTTCCGCCAGCCACCGTGGAGATTGATGCGTTCGACGTGGATTTTATGGTTGGAAAAGTACTGGACAGCCTGCGCATTGATCACCGGCTGTTCAAGAGATGGGGGGAACAGCATGAGCCATACACCAAATAAACCGACCCGAATGGGAATTATCGATTATACGAACGTTTGGCCAATTACGCATTATTTTAACGAAAAAAAACTTAGCCGGCCGATTGAGATCGTCACTGA
>NW_003303435.1:12944-14204 GCF_000142945.1 Phytophthora infestans T30-4 | reverse complement strand
AATACATTCCGTACCCGCGCTCATCGTGAGGCTAGAAGCCGCGCTCTTCAGGATGTCCCTTGTCAGCATACGCTTGCTGATCAAGTGGGCAAACCTCACACGAAGATCACGCTGGTCCAGGATGCGGGACAGCAGCTGATCTTCATGGAGTTCCCGTAACTCCGTGGGTGAGTACTTGAGAGTCTCCACCCACGCCCAGAACATGTCCTCACAAGAAATCCACGTGGGACAGCTCTCGGGCATAACCCAGGGGTATCCCCAAAGAGGATAGAGACCACCCCGGGTCTCGGGCTTCTTACGACAAGTCGTGAAGTCCTTAAGGGGAATGCGGTGTGGCGCGAGAAGCACACACCGAGCAGCCTCCAAGTTGTCGACGAACAACTGTTCTTTCTGAACAAGGGCTCGTTCATAGATGCCCCTAGAAGTGTGGCCGCCCACAAGGCCACGAGGAGCGACGAGAAGCTCTAAGAAGAGGTCAGCCCCAGAGCTCTCCTCGGGAGGCCAATACCCTCTTGAGTTGATGGCAGCTCCCTGGCTGACGGGTGCCGCCTCCGACCCCCCACGCACACGCTGGGCAGCTTGGAAATCCTCCTGCTGCTGGTCGAGGTCATTCGAGACCTCCCGGGGCTCAGCGATAGCACCCTCCTCTTCCTCTTCTTCCTCCTTCTCCTCCTCTTCATCCGAGGAGTCGAAGATACTCCGATAGGAGCGACGAGTCTCCTTCTCCTCGCGGAGTGGAGACTTAGAGTCTGTACGCTTCTTTGAGGGCTTTGCGCCTTCGGCTTTAGAGGCCTTAGCACGCGCAAGACCCTCGGCAAGCGAGAGACGTTTGCGAGTATTCTCTTCCTCATCGCCACCGGCTTTGGGAGCGCCCTTAGCCTTGACAGCCGGACTCTCAGAACGCACAGAGGTCCTGGGACTGTGATCACCTTGATCACTAGCGAGCGACTGCACGCTGTCATCTTTGTGCTCACTGGGCACTGGGCTGTGCCCTCCCACAGAGTCCGCAGGAGCATCGTGAGTGCTCTCGGACTCGGCATCGTCCTCACTGCCCGAGTTGAACTCATGTTCCACGAACCGAGGGTTCGGACGATTGTCTGAAGATGGGGGCGACGGGCTGCGGCGCTTGCTTGCGCGCTTGTCCACAGCCGCGTCACCCGAGGAACCGATCGCCTCGGAGGCCACCTGAGTAGCCTCCTTGAGTGCAGAGCCTTTGCCGTGAGGCTTAGAGCTCTTGGCTTGCGCCTTACCGGCAGCAGC
>NW_003303435.1:8828-11411 GCF_000142945.1 Phytophthora infestans T30-4 | reverse complement strand
TTAGTATGGACGAAACGGGCTTGTTTTTCACCATGTTCCCGGATCGGACGGGCAGAAGATTGACGAAAAGACTGACGATTGCATTTTGTTGCAATGCTGACGGGTCGGAGAAGCTGCCGCCTTTGTTCATTGGCAAGGCCGAGAAACCCAGAGGATTCACCAACACGACGGCTGCGGAGGTGAACTATCTGCACAACTCGAACACGTTGATGACGCGCGAGATCTTCAGCAATTGGCTGAAGCATGTGGATGCCACGCTCGGTGAGCAGCAACGTCGATGTTTGCTTCTTGTCGATAACGCGGCGGTGCATGTCGGGCTCAATGCTGAGGAGTTGAGGAGCATTGAGGTGGTCATTCTTCCTCCTGGAACCCCTACCAGCATGCAGCCAATTGCTGCTGGGACGGTTGCAGCCTTTAAGCGACGCTATCGACGTCGTCAGATCCAACACGCGCTGGATCAACTTGATGCTGACGCTGACATGAGCACTGCTGCGAAGTTTGACAGCGTTGGTGTGAAGCAGGCTCTGTCCTGGTGTCTCGAGTGTTGGGATGCAGTCCCGTCCATAACCCCTCCACTTCAGGAGGAGCTGTCGCTTACTGCGACGCCGTTGCTCCTGGAGGATCCGCTTCACGTGAAAGTGGACTTCTCCATTCCGGTCAAGCAGGGGCGGAGGTGCCCTCGTACGAGTACGAGTACTCGGCGCCTCCTGAGAGCCACTCTCGTCCGAGTGCTCCGACTGCGGGTCCGACACAGGACCCTGAGGTTGACCGCCTCCTTCAACGTGTCCTCGTGCTTGAGATTGCACTTGGCCTTGAGACTGGCGGTAATTCTGCCGCCCAGGCCGGGAATCAGGGCGAGTTCGCTCGGCTTGCGGGCCGCCTGGACCTGGTGGAGCGAGAGGTCGCGAGCCTGCACCTGCGGGTGGATCGCCGGGCCTCTTCGTCCGATCTGGACGAGGCCTTTTGCATGATCCGACGGATCGAGGCTTTGTTGCCACGTCCGGAGCCGCCTGCGGCACACTCCCAGACGTACGCGTTTGGTGCGTACCCGGCGTACTCAGCGTACTCGGCGTATGGCGCGGGGGTGCGTTCGTATGGAGCCCCTCCGGCGTACGGTCTTGACCGCAGCCTTGCCGTCCCGACCGAGGCTTGGGTGCCTGCTCCGACGACCTCGTCAATGACTGTGACCGGCCCTCGCTTCGAGGAGCTGGGTCAAGGGGGGTCTGCGAGTCAGCAACCCCCTGCGGGTCAAAGTACCGCTTAAGACGTCCGACATAGAACGTCGGGTGCGTCGTCATTGACTTTGGAAGGTCGATGGTGTACGACGCACCATGTCTGGCCAGGACTGCAAAAGGTCCGATGAAGCGGTGCTTCAGCTTGTTGCTGCCGACAGAGCTTACAGTGTCAAGAGGTAGGGTCCCTCGTGTCTAGCAACACTAAGTGCCCAACCTCAAATATACTTAAGTTTCCTCTTCCTTGTTTGTCTGAGTACTCCTTTTGCTAATCTTGGGCCGCTGCCATGGCATCGCGGACCCTGCTGACAATGTTCAGCTTGGTATCCATAAAGGATTCCACCTGTTTCCGCAGCGAAACTGGCCTCACATCCGAGACCTGGGAGGAAAGGGCTTTCCGAGCCTCTCCCCCACTTAGAATAGAGGAGTCGGTGTCTCCTCGAAGAGTGAGAGGCACTCTGAGGTGGCGGAAGCCGTTCAAGTAGAACGGCGTGAACCCCGTGGACGCGTGCACCGCGTTGTTGAGCGCAAACGCAATGACTGGAAGCTGCGTCGACCACGTACGTGGTGCTGCCGCGCACACACTGCGCAGAGTGTCCTCGAGCACTCGATTGACGCGCTCTGTCTGGCCGTCTGTCTGCGGATGGTCCGCAGTGGACATCTGCAGACGAGTTCCCAGTAAAGGGAACAGCGTTTTCCAAAACGCAGCAGTGAGCCGCGGGTCTCGGTCCGAGACAATCGTCTCCGGGAGACCGTGATAGCGGAACACGCCATCGACGAACAACCTGGCGGTTTGTTCACCCGTAACAGTGACGGGAACTGGAGCAAGATGTACCATCTTGCTCAGCCGACACACGAACACCAAAATTCCGGTGTTGCCGTGTCCGTCGGCGGGAAGCCCAAAGATGAAGTCAAGACTCATCGACTTCCAACAATCAGCCGGTACGGGCAGGCTCTGTAGTGGAGCCGAAGAGTGCCCTGCGGGTTTAACCCGCTGACATGTTTCACATGTCTTGACGTACCGGGCGACCCACTTGTACATGTGGGTCCACCAGAAGGACTGAGAGACCGACAGAAAGGTCTTCTCGCGGCCCAAGTGGCCGCTGGAGGGCGCGTCATGCGCCTCCGCGAGGATGTCGAACTTCAGATCCTCGTCGTTGGGTACAACCACCCGTGGAGGATCAGTGGGCTCTACCCGATAATAGAGGAGGCCCTCCTTCAACTCATATCGGTGGAGCCGTGAGCGCTGTCGCGACGAGAGCCAGTCGGACTTCGCGCTCGTTCCGGCCTTAAGGAACTTGACGATAGGCGCGACAGCCTCATCGTCCCGATACGCCATGCGTATCCGATC
>NW_003303435.1:0-8097 GCF_000142945.1 Phytophthora infestans T30-4 | reverse complement strand
CGCTCACGTTGCTTACGAAGCACCGAGAACTTTAATCTCTGGTGACGCGAAAACGCACTTGTCGATGTTGGCGTAGAGCTTGTTCGCTCGCATCACGTCCAGCACTCGACGGAGGTGTCCTAGATGCACCTCCATGGCCGTCTTGCCTCCCTCGGCACGGCTATGGACGAATATGTCGTCGAAGTACGTCTGTACGAAGGTACGCAAAGGGCGGAACAATTGCGTCACCAGGCGATTGAACGTCGCCGGGTCGTTAGACAAGCCCTGCGGTATGACGAGCCACTCCTAAAGCATGCCGCTTGGAGTGCTCACCGCGGTGAGCGGGAAGCCGCTCTCTCGCATCAGGATTTGGTAGTATCCGTCTACCAAATCCAGCGCACTGTACAGTACGCTCCCGGTCATGTTGTTCAACAACACATCCTTTCGTGGGATTGGTGTTTGGGCCGGCACCGTTGCGTTGTTCAGCTTGTTATAAGCGTGAACCAGACGCCACTTTCCGTTCGGCTTACGAACGCTGAAAGTCGGCGTCGAGTGCGGGGATTTCGACTCCCGCACCATGCCTGCCTTCGCTTTCGCGGCGAAGAAGGCATCAATGACCTCCTACTGTTCGCGCGGGAGAGGCCATTGCCTCGTGACACAATACTTTGTGCCGGGCACGAGATCAATCTCGTGCCGTACGCCTCGATCCAGTGGGAGTTGGGTCGGTGGGTGTTTGTTCACCACGTCCGAGTACTCCGTCACCAAATGATACACCGGATCCTTGGGGTTCTTGAGAATCTCAGAACCCAAGCGCGCCTGACGCTGCTTGTTCATGTCTTCCAGAACGTTCTCGTCCAAGACAGAGGAGGAGTTCAGCTCCTCCTGAGTGGTATCAGGTCGCATGAGTACCATCTCAGCAATCTTCCCAGCCTTGAGGTTGGTCAGGAAAGACTCAGCCGTCATTTCCTCGAGGTGTAGTATCTCTGCAACCTCTGGCAACGGTTCCAAGTGGACACCAGATGCCTTGACGGGTAAACCAGTCTCGCCATCGAAGATGTGATAACACTCTTCCACCGGCCTTGTCGGAGGAGCCCGGGCCCTGGACTCCGAGTCGTGTGGTGTAGTGATTTCTCCGTGGTTGCGGATTATCACCCGTCGACAAAGACGTGACACCGCCCAAATTGTTCAAGCGACGAACCCTCGGTCGAGTGATGTACGGAGACGCCAAGTTGCAAGGGACTCGACGGCGTCACCTCCGAGTTTTCAACAAATATCGGATACGACCCTATGTCACTGAATCCAGGCTGTCCTTATTATTAATAATGGACTGGCCGGATTCGCATTCAGCGGACCATCTACGGTACGAACCCTCAGTGGCGGTTGGAATGAGTTCGCGGAATACTCAGCGACCTTTGGAAGACACGTTACCCGTCTGGGACAGGGCGCGGACCGTTAAAGATGCTCATGCGACAGTGCAGACGACGCTTGGCATGCAAGAAGATCCATAACGGATCATTGTTCACTTGATATTTGTATACTTGATTAGGACTTCTTATTAGGAATAGACCCGAAAGGGTAAGCTTAAATACAGAACAGAATTTCCACTCAAGCACACAGAGCGACGTCCGGCTTCAAGGTAAGCGTCAGGTCAAGCTTGTTTGAGTGTGTTATGCCTGTCGGTGAACTCGAAGCTCTGTAGCGAGGGTTCATCCGGCAAGGCCAAGAGACTTTGTGTATTGGCCGATTATTATCGGGAGGTTTTACGTGACGGCTTATTGTTGCCTATTTGCACGACTGGGAGTGCTTAAATTGCCTCCCTTTTATTTCTTCCAGCCGAGTGTTGAACACTCGGTGATCTCGTAAAAGGCTTACCCGTGCCTGGTACCCTTCCGCTGTTACGACCACGAGGATTCAAAACACCTGCTAGCTTTGCTCGTGCTAGTAGCGTGTTCTTATTTTTACTGGTTGGCCTATATAAGTAGCTTACAAGGTCCAGTTTGTCCCGGTGCAAGGGCAGAACTGGGGTCTTCAGGTCCGCCCGAACGATCGTTTACTATCCTAGTAGACGTATTGTTGTGGGAACATCCTAACTACATCTGTAGCTAGAGTTCACGTAGGAATTGCAACACCACAACTGGTGCCGCGACCCGGGAACAGATTGTGACCATTGTGAACTGTTTGTATGGCCTTCCAGTTTACGAGCTACCAAGAGAAGAAGAACAAGAAAAAGACAAGAAACATGGCGAAAGGACAACCGACGGTACCAGTTACGCCGGCCAAGTCTGGCGGGGCTCGCAACGAGAGTTCAAGCCCGGCTGCGCGCTTTGCAGCCGCCACCGAGCTTTCAGTGAGCTTCGACGACGAAGCGGACATCGGTCCTGACGCCCACGATTATGAAGATTACGAAGATAAGACGCCGGATCCAGAGCCAGGCGCAGCGACGCCGGAGACGGCCACGCTATCATCGGGGCTGAGCGGGGCGACCAAGTCCCTTTCGAGGAACCTCGCCGACGAGCTCGATGATGTTGCGGGACCGGAACCGGCCTATGATGATTATGACGATGGGACCGAGGGTTTTAAACCTTCGGTGGCGAGTGCAAAGCATTCAGCACTGCTGAAGGCACCTCGCCCACCTATCAACGGTGATACACCAGCCGCCAAGCGCGTTTTCGACCGCGTACAAGCGCTGATGCAGAATGATGAGTGGATGCAGCTGTTCAAGCCCATCTCCAAGAAAAAAGCCGACTGGCCTGCGCTTGCGCAGGAACTTCAATACCCAGTCAACTCGGTTTCGACTAGTCAAGTTGCCGAGGATTCAGTTTCGCTACTGTTGTCGCTGGGGTTCGAGAACGAGACGTACCCATCAACGATGTCGCTCCAGGATTGGAGTCCACATGAAGCCGGAGCTGCTCTCCAGAAATGGAAGAAGAAGCTTCGGAAGGCGTTTGGCGCCGTTGGCATCAATGCCGGAAAGCAGCCTGTGAGTCGACCGATGATTCAAGATGAAGATCCGTCTAAGATTCCACTGCCGCCGACGCCCCAACGACTCGTTCGTACTCCTCCGACCAAGCGTGGAGCTGAGCGTGGTGCCTTTGGCACTACCAAAGCTTCACCATACTTTCACGACTCGCACATGGTTACGCCACGTTCGGAGAGCCGTATGCAACGCATTTACGCAAGTAGCGAGGGTTCGTTCGGTCGCCGAGGCGGTGCGCGAGCTCCCAAAGGTGGTGCCGGACGTCGTCAAGTCGACAGCGATGGTTCGTCCAGTGACGATGACATTTTGGTGCGTACATTCGACGAGGAAGATCCTCAACTCGAGTTGATGCGTCAGATGAATGAGCTAGCGACGCTGAACGACGTAGACCCGACACCGAGGATTGAAATGGCTTCGCACCGACCGCTGGATCGCATCACGCCGTTCTCAGGCTCTCGCAACAAGAGCGAGAGCTGTATGCAGTGGCTCCGTGGGTTCGTCTATGAAATGACTGGAACCCACACAGATGCCGATAAATGGTGCATTCCATTTGAGCTAAGTCTCCGTGACGGAGCCATTCATTGGTTCCGTCAACTTCCGAAGAAGACGAAGCGCAAGTGGAATCTGCTGAGCGACGCGTTCATCCGCTACTACTGCTCGCAGTTCACGCAGACGGCACTGTCGCGTTACTACTTCGCCAAGCGGGAACGTAATGAACATCTGTGCGACTACATAAACAGGCTGAATGGCTATGCTCGGACCGCCCGTCTACACTTTGAGAAGAGTGGTCGCGACGCGAAAGAACACGTACAGCAATTCCTGGCAACATGCGACGATGACAAGCTGGCGGAGAGTCTCTACCACGCTCGAGTCGCCGACATTCACGAGCTCGAAGAGATCATCGAAGATGTTCTAAAGGGCAAGGAGAGGATGGCCAAGCGTGACAGTGAGTACCGATACTCCAAGAGTCGTGATACGCGACGTGACGATGCATTCGCCCGCAACAACCGGCGTGATGACCGCCGCCGCGATGACAACCGCAACAAACCAAGAGTGACACTCATCGAAGCCACGGTGGACGACCTACTAGCAGAATTAGAAGGTCGTGAAGCTGCTCAGGGAGGCACCGAGTATTCAAACGAAGATCCGAACGCTTACGACGATGTCCAAGATGAGTACAACGACTTTCAGCCTGATAATACGGACGGTGATTTCTCATTGGACGAAAACGACCGATACCTCGCCGCGGCTAACGAAAATGAGCGTCGTGCAGCTGCTGAAGGCACCTACGCACGTTCAGACAACCGTCAACCACGTGGCAACATGCCTGATCGCGATAATGGCTTCAATCAAGATCGCCGAGGTGGTGACCGTGGGTTCAATCAGGACCAACGCGGTCGACGTGACTTCAACCGCGACAACCGACGCCCACAGTACGGACCATGCGCGGTGTGCGGTGGCATGAGTCACTCCGCCCACTACTGCAACAAGCGATGCAAGTTCTGCAAACAACTCCACGATGCTGGACAATGCGAACTTTTCCGCAACTTCCAAGACCTTGCCAAATTTGTGCGCACCAAAGGCACGAAGGAGGAACTCCCGCCAGAGCTCAAGGCCGTCGTTCAAGAACGTCATTTAAACTAGGCAGCCCGCCAACTACAACTGGGTTGGTCCCTATCGGGCTGCCACAGTTAACCGAGCCTTCAATGGAAGCAGAATGTATCTTTGCTTTCATGGGGCAGAGTGAATGGCCTGATAAATACGTAACAAGTGTGAACGCGACGGAAAATGAAAAGGAGAGGAGTAGAATCCTCGGTGGAGGTGTTGGAGAAATAATGGAGTGTGCTGATGCTGATGAGGGCACCAGCGAGGGTTCGCTCGGCTTGGTTTCGAGTGCAGCGCGAGACGAGCCCAAGGGTCACTCCAAGATTATGAAGTTGAACCCTGGCGAGAGACAGGGGTGGTGGTCGGCCAAGAAATTCGACCGACGGATCAGAATGAGAGCTCTGGTGCAAGGCGCTGTGAACGACCAGCGAACGAGGATTCTCCTCGACACAGGAGCGAACGTTAGTGTGATCACTGACGCCTTTGCCAAGAAGTTGCGACTCCGAGATGTACCTGATCACGGACGCCGCATTGACATTCAAAGAATCAACGAAGGCAAGGTGTCTACGACGCGACGAGCGTGCGTCAAGATTACGCTCGGATGGGAGATGGTGTACGAGTTTGAGATGTGGGTAATGGCGCATAGTGCAGGCGTCGACGTGGTACTCGGGACCGACTTTATGATCCCAGCTGGGATCCGGTTGGACCTGTTCCACGGCGCGGCGCAATTACCGCACGAAGTCCAAACCCGCTGATAAAGACCAAGAACATGATCGACAGCGAAGAATACGGCTCCCATGTTAACGCCGGGCCACCCGAGCGGTTGGACATTCAAGCGCACGAGTGGCGAGAATATCGACTAGCGAAGCGTCAAGTCGGGCTGGAAGAACACGTACTGTGGCTTCGTCGAACGAACAAGCTAATCCCGTCAGTGACGAGGTTTCGACGTGGACGGCCTCAGAGCATTCGATTGACCAACCTGTCTGATCGAACTGTGTACCTACCAGCACACGACTCGATCGCGATGTGGATTCCAGATGGGGATTTGCCACGAGGTGACGGCTTTGTGCGTCTGGAGTCCAAGAAGTACCAAGACTGGCAAGTGTTGGCCTACGAAGGTTGTAGAGACCGCGAGCTCTTTCAGCGTGAATGCGAAATCTACGAACAATGGCTTGCAACTCAGCCTTCAGCAGTTGATCGACCAGACTACCCAGAACCCAGTGGAGTGCTACCACGACCTCTAGAAGACTCGCTAGTGGATTCTAGTGATCGTCTTACATGTGCAGAGCGCTGGACACTGATCCTGGAAGAACGTGAGCAAGTGGAAGCCTGTCTGGCGTCTGGGGTGACAGCCGGGGATTCGGTCGACGGTCAGCCTTCCGCAGAACCTTTGGACACGTACACGACAACCCATGGCGGAGGGAATAACGCGAACGAAGCCTCGGTAGTGCGTACACACGAACTACTGAGACCGGTGAACGTGGTACATACGCCAACGAGTGTTAGTGTCCAGTCAGGGGTGACCACGGAAGCGACAAGCAACGGCACTGGATTGAATGGAGTCACCCGTTTTGACGAAGCTGTCCCGGCCTTGTGTGTCACCAAATCTGCGAACGAGCCACCGGTGGTTGATCCAGAGGATACAGGCATCGCGCAGAAGGTGTTGAGTACGGCACCGAGTATTCATTGCAAGATTGGTGCGAATTCCGAAATGTCGAGACAGCGGCAGAACGAGGAGCGGAACAAAAGTCAACAACCCAATATGTCGGCGGCCCACGCATTCAATATTGCGAACGACGACTCGGCAGATGGCCCAGAGATGGGAAACCAGGATGGGAAGGAGATGGACCAAGTACCGACTGTTGAAATCAAAGCGGATGCCAATGTTGAGTCAAGGGAAGAATCCGTAGCGGCGTTGGACGGAACATACATCTCGGTTGCTCGAGTGTTAACAACCGAGGGAAATGAAGCAACGGAGGATACGAGAAATTATTTCTACGAACACCCAACTAACAACATTGGCCTGGACGACTACGCGAAGGAGCTGGCATTCCTGCCGGATCTGACCGAAGAGATCAACACGACAATTGACTACACTGCGCCTAATGTTGCTGATCCTGAGCTGTCGGCTGAACGCCGAGAACGTCTGGTCGCGACGCTAAAGAACCACGAGCACATCCTGATTGCTAGTGGTAACGCACTACCGCCGCCAGCCTACGGTGTGGTATGCGATATCGACACACAGGGGCACGCCCCAATTAAACAGCGTGCCCGACGCGTGCCGCTGCGATTTCTCGGCAAGCTGTACCAGCTGCTGCGCGCTTTATTGCGTGCAGGACTGATCGTCTTTTCAGACAGTCCATGGGCATCGCCGATCGTGATTGTGATGAAAAAGAACGGGCTGGACATCCGGCTCTGCATTGATTACAAGATGGTGAATGCTATCACCGCGATCATGGAGTATGAAATGCCGCTAGTCGACGACCTGTTAACAGATCTCGAGCGCTACCTATGGTTCTGCTCGCTGGATGCAGCAAGCGGCTTCTGGGCGGTCATGATGAGCGTAAAGTATCGGCGTTCGTCTGCGCACTCGGACATTTCGAGTGGTTACGCATGGCCTTCGGGCTAAAGAACGCGCCGATGATCTATCAGCGTATGATTGACAACGCACTCTGGGGGTTCGTTCAGCCTAAAGGAGGTTGGTTTGAATACTCGGAGAGGATGCGTTTAGCTGAAGAACAGGCTAAGGAACGTCGTGGGCCAAGCGCCGAGGGTTCGTTTCAAACGAAGTTCGCGGCAGACCGCGAAGCACCGGTAGAAACCGACCCTGTACTACAACTCGTCAACAGCCCCGTCGCTGACATGTTTACGAACGGGGAGCCAGACGAATCATCGCTGGTACCTGTATTTGGTCGACGGTCGTTTGTGGATGACATTTGCTTCGGTGGCGAGGATTTCGACAGCTGCCTGGCGACGCTGGACCGATTGCTAGCAAGATTCGCACAGTGTCGGATCAGCATTAGCTTCACCAAGAGCATCTTTTGCCAACCCAAGGTGGACTTTCTGTCGCATAAAATTTCGCCAGAAGATATCAGAGCTGACCCCCAGAAGCTTGCGGCCATCACCGAGCTTTCGTTTCCAACGAGCAAGAAGGGTATGCAGTCGTTTCTTGGAGCGGTTAATTACTACAGCCGCTTCATTCAAAACTTCGCGGTCTACGGTGCGGCGCTGTACCAGCTCAAGGATGAAGACTTTGTCGTTGAAGGTGGCCTTTCTGTGGCACGTCATTCCTTCGAAAGATTGAAGACGAGTGTTT
This sequence comes from Phytophthora infestans T30-4, assembly GCF_000142945.1. Taxonomy (NCBI): domain Eukaryota; phylum Oomycota; class Peronosporomycetes; order Peronosporales; family Peronosporaceae; genus Phytophthora; species Phytophthora infestans. The sequence goes on along the minus strand of NW_003303435.1, from coordinate 220 downwards.
CACATTCACCCATCCTCAGGCACTTCGATCGGTCGAAAGAAGTTCACGTCATGCTCTTTGCGAATGAATGGGCGTTGAGCACTACGCTAATGCAAGAACATGAAGGCAAGTTACACCCCGTACGGTTCCTCGGTCGGGTGCTTAAGGAAGCCGAGATGAACTACCATCCAGCTGAGAAGGAAGTTTTGGCGTTACTTCTGCTGTTGAAGATCTGTTAGAA
>NW_003303434.1:65568-77613 GCF_000142945.1 Phytophthora infestans T30-4 | reverse complement strand
TTCGATTTATATCTGCGATACAGATCACAACAGGCACGTTAGCATAGACCGAGAGAATGTAACTGGCCAGCGCAGTCTTCTACAGTGTACACGTACTTGAGTTCCTTCGAATCCAATGGTGCGCGCTGATCTCGCATTCGTGTTCGTACGACCTATTCAAGCGAGCCTTGGGGTCCCACTTGAGTCTCTTTTCCCTCGGAGTTAGGACGTACGTCCGACAACCAAACACACGCATGGGCTTCACACTTGGCTTGGACTTGTACACGATCTCATATGGAGTCTTGCTTTCGATCTTGGGTGACGGTAGACGGTTCTTAGCGTAGAAAGCGTCCATCGCCGCTTCGCCCCAGAAACACTTCTCCAACTTGGCATGGTGCAACATGTTGCGACCAACCGTGACGATAGTCCTGATAGCTCGTTCTGCAGTGCCGTTCGTCTGGTGCGCGTACGGAACTGTGGTCTGCTGTTCGATGCCTCGATCTTCGTAGAACACCTTGAGTGAGTTTGTCGCGAACTCACGAGCTCCGTCATGGCGTACGAACTTGACCCGCTTGCCGAATTGCGTCTGTACTTTCGTGATATAGCTCTTGAGGCATTCTTCAGCGTCCGACTTGGCTCGTAAGCAGAAACCCTTCATGCATCCATTGCTTCGTCAACGATGAGCAGCAAGTACCCAACAAATCTTCTTCCATGGGGCCGCAGATGTCGAAATGAAACAGCTCGAACGTGTCGTAGCTGCGTTTGTCGCGGTTACTGGGGAACGGCTTCTGGACCATTTTCCCTTGCTGACACCAGCGACAGACACTTTGCTCACTTGACTTCAAAGGTGCCTTGGCATCCTTGATCATGCCGCTGTTGACCATCTTGCGTAGCACGTCGATAGAAGCATGGCCCATGCGCGCATGCAAGTCAACGTTCGACTTCGAAGTCACTGCGTTTATCGAGCATAGTGGTGTGCGCAGCCAGTAAAGACCGTCTACGAGATCTGCTGTAGCCACCACTTCCTTCGAATCCTTGTGCGCAACGTGCATGGTTTCACCGTCGAACACCACTTGAGATTTGCCGCTTTTGGTGATCTGCGGCACTGATAGCAAGTTCTTTTTCATCTTCGGCACGTAGAGCGCGTTGTTGATCTCGATCTCGCGCTCATCGCCGTTGGACAGAACCACGCGATCGATGATGGTCCCCACACCCTTGATTGCAACGTTAGTGTCATTAGCGACCTTCAGCTCGCCTTCCTCTCGTTCGTTTAGCATGACAAACTTAATATTGTCATTGCAGATATGGTGTGTCGCACCGCTGTCGACTGCCCACAGCTCGGACATGTCTTGCCCGTCAAAACTCCACATTCCAACGAAACCGCAAAAGCCACGCGATCATAGCCGTGGTCGTAGTCGTCGTTTCGCAACTGGACATTGTCGGCCCCGCGTCCACGACTGTTGCCGCCGCGTCGGCCTTCTCGTTTCTCATCCTTCTGCTGGGTCCAGCACTTCTCAATCACGTGCCCCAATTTTTTGCAGTAATTACACTGGCGAGACTCCCGCTCGGTACTGAACGCATTCGCCGCGTCTTCAGTCCTCACCGCAGAGGTCTTCTCGCCTTGTCGCTTGATATGCTCGTTCGTGAGCACCTTCACAACGTCTTGCGTCTTCAGCTCAGCAGTACTCATCTCCAGGTGTAGCACGACGTTCTCATAGCTCTTGGGGAGACTGCGCAACAAGCAGATCGCAACGTCCTCGTCCTCCATCTTAGCGCCGATGCTACTAAGCTTGGCGCTGATGTTGAGAACTTCATTGTAGTGATGCAATACATTCGCGCCTTCAGACATTTCCATGCTGAAGAGCTGTCGCTTCAGGTAAATGCGACCAGCCTTCTGCGATCCACCGTACAACGTCTTCAAGCGCGCCCACGCGGTCCACGCTTCCTCGCAGTTGTCGACCACGTGGTGGTAGTCCGCATCCATGTGGAGCAGCATCAATCCGAACGCGATGTTGCTCGACTTGACATATTCGTCCTTCGCACGAGGGTCCGTGAAGCTTGGAGTCGTCTCTCGGTTCACGACATGCCATACGGACTTGGTCAGGAACACACCACGCATGTGGCGGCTCCACGTCGCGTAGTTGTCACTGTTGAACTTGTCGATGGAGACCTTAGTTGATACGTCTTGCGCAGAGGACATGTTACTTGGGCTCATAACCTGATAGAGGTCACTGGTTTTAGGCAACGTCGGGCTTGAACGGAGCGATCGGGAAGCGTCACCACTCGGGGAGTAGACCGGAGCGAGGACACTTGAGGGGAAGAGGGAAGATTCCGAAGTGATTGATTTATCGGAGCTTACACAGTCCTCACTACCTAGGTCATCCAATCAATTGGTGCATCCATCACCAACACTCTGCAATCGTCCAATCATCCTACTCGTCTAATCAACGTACCGTAATTATCGCGGGATCGTGTTGGACCGGTTTGGCTACCGGTTTTATGGGTACTTACCGCCTGAAATCGGTACCCCTCAATAGCTTATTATGGGCACTTTGAGACATGTAGGCTTCTATTCTCTTTTAATTTCAAAAGTTGCTTTTTGCACTATAAAGTATTTTTTCTTTTTAGAATTGAAAAAAAAGTCTTAGCTTTGCTCAGACAAAAAAAGCGCTGGCAAATCAAAGATTCATGCTTTGCTCAGACAAAAAAAAGCGCTGGCAAATAGAGCTTAATTTTTTGAAATATCAAGCTGATACACCGTTCGCGCTAATTAGTCGGCCTCTGACTAATAGTGGTGTACGACTTCAGAGTCCCAAAAAATGTGCGACTAATCGAGGTATACTGCTAATTGTGGTGTATGACTATTTATGGTAGAATCTTAGAAGGTTAAAGCTGAGCCGACTGCCCAGCTTCCGCGTAGTCCTTCTTGAACTCATCTTGATATTCATCGACGATGTCCTGCAAGTCTCGGCCAAGCTGATCGACTTTCCAGTAGCCACAAGAGCCAACATCTAATCCACACAAAATCATGGACTTCTTAGACCAGTTGAGACCGTTCTTATCTCTCTCGCAATTTACCAGCTGTACGCATTTCGCTGCGGTTTCCAAGAAGAATCTCTTTCCTGGGTTTTGCAACGACCCGGAGCCTTGTCGCCAATCTCCACGTCGGATTGCAGCCATATTCCGCTGCACACAGAGCCGTCGCCAGTGCTCCTTAATTCGTTGAATAGGAAACCGGTCAGCCGGTTGTATTAGGTCTGTAGCATTACCTGGAAAAAACTGCACTTTTGTGCGCAATTCTTTGCTACAGCGACGACATCGTCTCCACTATGACCGCTTCCGTTGTCCATCCACAGTGTGCGTTCTTTGACGAAAGGTCCTCCTGGCCCCCAACAACGGACTTCATGCAGCCATTGCTGCATCAAACTATTGTTTATGAAGGCTGTAGGTGAAGTTCGATACGCCGTCCCAGGAGTTGAATCGGGCAAGCCTTGGATTGGATAATTTTCATTCTTATTTTTGAAGATGAGCATTGGGCACTCTATTTGTGCGTTGGTTCCGCCACGAAGAAGCACACACATTGTAATCCCTTCGCGTCCTGAAAATACACCAAAAAAATTTAAAGCAAAAGAATAAAAAAAAGAATTATGAACTTACCAGAAACCACGCTACGATACTTGACGTGGGGGGCGCCACGGAAATCAAGAGTCTTGCCATCATCGAAGTCAATAACAAAATGACTTTCATCCATGTTGTATTGCAGATCGGGGTCAATGAGACCGTCGTCGAATTGACGCTTTAGACGCCCTAGATGCTCTGCAACAGAAACGCGTGAATAACGCGCTGCTTTCCGCTGCTGACTTGCTTTTTGCCCTTGAGCCGGCGGTAGACAATGTCATGTCGGTCTGCGAAATCTTGGATTCGACGAGGTGTAACTAGATTAGTAAAGGTTTTACTGTTATATTGGAACGTCTTGTTGTACACTTGGTGAACACTGTCCTCAACCAAAGTCACCGCAATGTCTAATAGTAATCGCGATGACATTTTCACCCCCGCTTTACGTAAGCAATCAAACTCAGACAATAGGATATGATACATCCAGGCCCAATGCTCACCCAGTTTAGGACCCCTCCCGATAGCTGTCTTCATCACAAATTGGTGACGGTTACCAGCCCCACTGCGCGCGAACTTTCGCTGGCGCTCTACCTCAGGCTGCACCAGAGCATGGCGCTTGCTCCACCAGTCTCGGGCCTTGTTCAGGTTGACGCGGCGGTCGTCAGAGCGGAAGTAAGCTGGAAAGGCTTCGATAGCTTTGGCAGGGAGGCCCTTCTCTCCGTGTAATGCTGCTGTCACAGCCATCCACTCCACACACTTGATTCTGTCACTGACAGCGACAACATGCTGCAGAGAACGCTTTCCATCGGTGCTCATGGGCAGTGCTAAAATACGTATAACTGGCAGTTATTAACTGCAGAGGATCTCGACAGCGACTGAGTGGTTGTGAACAACTGAACGACTAAATCTGGTGTATGACTAAAAATGGTGCATGACTAAAAAATGGTAATAGTACTGTCTTGTCCTTTATAAGTACAAAGTACGACTATATTCGAACCACGACTAATTAGCGTGAACGGTGTACTGTGCAACTAAAAATATGACTACACCTTTGCCAATCCAAACTGGTGGTAGTGTAAACCAAAACGGAGTGAAGTAACCGAAGTAACATCTAAATTTGAGAAATAATTTTACAAAATTAGTTTTTAGAGCAATGTAGATTTAGTGTAGTGCAAACTGGCAAGAACGCGAGTGAGACATCCGGCAATACGAACTACGGGCGCGCTGCGGACTGGGGTACACACAAAGATGTAAGGGGGCGTAAAAGCTGCGTATGGGCGCCAGAACACGAGACTGTGGGTGCACACGGAGTGATGGTCGCTCCTCGGCTACGCCGAGTGGTGACCATTGTGATGAAGAAAGTAGTCGTAACAACAGTAAGTTGCAGGGACTGAAAGTCCAGCAGGGGAGAAAACCGAGTGCTGCTGCTTGCTCATGACGGCGCAAGTTGTCGAGTGTGTAGCAGCACACGGAAAACCCCCGGTAACATATATTCGTAAAATTAGCAGTCGGATGGGGCTGGCGGCTCGCCAGCCAATGGTCCGACGAAGTCCGGTTTCTGGACGCGAGCATCGCGTCCTGGAGGCACCTGAGCCTCAGGTTTGAGCTGGACGCAGTCCTGGCTCTTCCTCCACACTTCACACTCCCACTTGATCTAGTCGAAGCGCAGCTTCAACATGATCACCTTGTAGAGCTCACCACGATGTCCTTGGCATCTTTTAGCTGCGCTGCAGCACGACGCTTCGTCCTTGGTAGCGCTCTTCCTCCTTCTTGTCCTTCGCATGCATGAACTGGTAGTAGTAGCTTGCATACACGCATGGCGATGATGTTTGGCTCCCACTGAACGAGCTGAGCCTTGCTGACGGTCGATGCGCAGCACCTTCATCCCATCACGGCAATGTTCGAACTTGTCCTTCGGCAATGGCTTCGTCAACGCGTCGTCGATCATGTCGTCGGTGCTAACATGGCGAATCCGTAGCTGCTCGTCCTCCACGAGGTGGCGCACCAAGTGGAACTTGTTCATAATGTGCTTGTTCTTGCTGTGCTTGCCAGACTTGGCAGTCAGATAGATGCACGACTTGTTATCACCGATAATCTCCGGAGTCGCGAACTCCCAGCATAGTTCTTCACAGAGTCCACGTAGCCACTGTAGATCTCTAGTGCCTTCATTCATGGCAATATACTCTGCTTCCGCTGTGCTCTGTGCGTTAATCTCTTGCTTTCTTGATCCGTACGAAACCACGTTACCATTGACGAACGTCACGAACCCGCTAACACTCTTTCGGTCATCAGGGTCATTAGCGTAGTCAGCATCGGTGTAACACGTCAGCTTGACGTCGTTCCCAATAACAATGTCCATCACTAAGCCGTGGTCTTGAGTACCACTCAGGTAGCGTAGCACCCTCTTTCCCATAGCGTAGTGTGTGTGGTCGAAGCAGGACAGGTACTTGCTGAGATTACGCACAGCGTGCGCAATGTCCGGCCTTGAGGCTGAGACCAGATATTGTAGTGCACCAACGAGCTCTCGGTACGGGGGCGGGGAGTCATCTTTCGCATCTGTGACCACCTCAGCGCGCAGCGCTTCCGGTGTTGCAACCGCGTTGCAACCCTCCATGTGAAATCGCTTTAGCACCTCCGTAATATGTTGCCGCTGGCAAAATACCGCATGTCGACGCTCGCTGTCGATCAGTATCTCCACGCCTAGTAGATACTTGACGGGTCCGAGAGATGTGAGTTCATACTCCTCACTGAGTTGCTTAGCAACCTTAGCGCAAAGGTCACTAGGGCCGAGGAGCAGTAGGTCGTCGACGTACACCGTGAGCAACATGGTGACTTCTCCTCCCACTTTCCTGGCGTAGAGTCCGTAGTCAGAGTCGAGGCGCTCGAGTCCGATCTTCGTCAGGAACTTGTGCAATGTTTTGTTCCAAACGCGAGGCGCTTGCTTTAGCCCATACAAACTCTTCTGTAGCTTGCATACATAGCGCGTAGAGTCTTCTCCGAAGCCTGGAGGCTGCTCCATGTAGACCTCCTCGTCGAGGTCACCGTACAAGAACGCGGTCTTGACGTCGAACTGCAAGATGGCCCATCCGCGTTGCAGTGCGTATACGATCACGCATCTGATCGTCTCAGATCTGATAACAGGTGCGTATGTTTCACTGTAGTCGATGCCCATGCGTTGTAGAAAGCCTCTGATCACCAGTCGAGCTTTATATCGCTTAATCCGGCCCGTAGAGTCTCTCTTGAGCGCGTACACCCACTTGCACGAAATGACACGCTTGCCCTTGGCCTCCGTGCGTCGCACGAGCACCCAAGTTTCGTGCTGCTGCTGTAAGTCCATCTCAACTTGCATCGCTGCTTTCCACTTCTTTGACCTTGCCGCATGCTTGTGACTAATGGGGATCTGCACATCCTCGACGTTCTGCCTCGTCACATTCGTCACTACGTAGTACTTGAGTCCGGGGGGATGGCTGTCGCTTCCGCTTCGGTCGCGAGGTAGCTGCACTGTCGTCTGGCAACGACTTCTGCTTCGTGCATGGCTCCCAGTTCTCGTCTTCGTGAGCGTCACGTCGACTGTCCTTGGTCTTCGAGGCTCCCACTCGATTTGCACATGCTTTCGCCTTATTCTTGCCCTTTGTGTTCTTCCGCTTGGAACCTCCCACTGGAGCTGCTGGCTTCTTAGCGTCCTCGCTTGGTAGCTGTGGGTCACCACTTCGAGTCGCAGACTCGGCTTTAACTTCAACACCTTGGTCCAGGCTCTCACCAGCAGTGGCCAGCTTCGCCATCTCCGCTGTTCGCCTTTCTGCAAGCTCTGCAGGAAGCTGCAGGTACGTAGACATTGTCGTCCGGGTCGGCACGATCGGGATCTCCGCAGGTAAGTCGTAGTCTCCGTAAGCGTAGGTGTTTGCAAGAAGTTGCTCAATATACACAGTGTTCACCGTGTACTTTTCATGTGCCTTCATGTTTCCCATCTCTGCACGTCGTCACTGATCCTGTGCGCAGGTTCAGCAGCTTATAGCCCTTGGTCTTCTCGCTGTAGCCAAGTAGTAAGCACATCTGCGTCCTTGGAGTGAGCTTCTCCTTTCTCTGCCGAGAATCATCAGGGATGTGCGCGTGCACCAAGCACCCCCACGTGCGCAGCACGCTGAGGTCTGGCCGCTCTCCGTACAGGGCCTCGTACGGGGACTGCTGGTCCTTCAACACCGGCGTCGGCGTCTTGTTGAGCGTCTCAATTGCATGTAGGAAGGCTTCTCCCCATAATGAAACAGGCATTTGCGTAGCTTGTAACATAGATCTGACCTGCCGCATGGTGGTCTGGTTCGTGCGCTCCACGATAGCGTTCTCCTGCGGGCTGTAGGGATTGGATGAACGCGTGTCGATGCCGAGGTCCTTGCAGAAGGTCTCGAGCTGCATGTTGACGAACTCGCCACCACCATCGGAGAACAGCATCTTGATGGTCGCCTTCGGGAACTGGTTCTGGATCCAGCGAATCTGCTTCTGAATCAGCTCCGTGGCTTCGTCTATGTAGGCATATAGATATCCCCACTTGTATCTCGTAGCTTCGTCGATAATCAATAGAAACTGGTTTGATTTCGATATTGTATCCACTCCAACACTGCAATAGGTCGACACAAAGCTTGTGCAAGGGCTTTGCAGAGCGAGACGGCTTGCGCTTGTAGCTCATGCGCTTCGTCTTTGACTCTAAGCATGGAATGCATTCATAGAGAGCAAAATTCTTCGACTGCATGTTGATGCCAAAGTTATAGGTTCCTGCCATAGTCTTGATAGTCTCCATGTTTACGTGGCCCATGCGGTTGTGCAGCAACGTCATGGGGTTCTCAGCTTCACTGGCCTTGACGCTCATCACGTTCTTGCTCTGACGTGGCGTCCACATGCGGTACATCCCGCGGATGTACTTGAAGCGCAGCTTCAATGTGTCCTTGACCAGCCACGTAGTCTTCTGATCATGCGAGACGCGCACCTTGAAGTTTCCTTTGAATTGCATGTAGGTCTGCGAGATCAGGTTGTAGGCAGCCGACTTGGCGTAGCTCACGTCATCAAGGAGGCGCTCCTCGATCTTGCCCGTGTGCTCGTTCAGCACTTGCATAAGCACTGTGCCCACAGTTGCGCGCTCGATTGTGCCGTTGCCGAAGACTAGCTCTGCAACTGAGTCTTCGTGTAGCTCCGTAAACAAGGTAAGGTCGCTCGAGACGTTGGTCTGCGCGCCGCTATCCAACACCCACTCCACCATGTCCTGGTCCTTGTCCTTGTCCTTGTAGTTGAAGTTGTCACGCACCGCGAGTACATGCTCTTGTCCTTCAGCTTGAGTCGGTGCAGCCGACTTGGCTGTCTTCACAGTAACCACATCGATCATCCTGCGCGGCGGGTTGCTCGAGTAGTTGCTGTTGTTATTGTTGCCACGCTGGCGGCACTCAGGATCGCCACTCCAATGTCCTTGCTCTCCGCACGTGTTGCACTTCGTCTTCGCCTTTCGCTTGGCGATGTCATCCCTCGCACTGGATGAGCTCTTGATCTTCTGCCGCTTGTTCCGCCCACACGGCGATGAGCTGCGGCTGCGACGATTGTTGCGGTTGTTGTTGCCTCGTACTTGGCTGCTGCTCGAGTTTCGACGTCCTCTTCCGTCGTTGTGTCCGTCGCCACGGCCACCAACAAATGCGACATCTCGCTGGACGGCACGTCCACCTCCACCACGTCCTTGCTGTAGTTCAGTCTCTTGGCGTGACTGGTCAGCGAGTCGATGGCGCTCGATCGCTTGCTCCCACGTAAAGGACTCGTCACGTCCAATGCGTACTTCATGCTCGTTTACCACCGCTGGGTACACACCCACTGTATTTGACAATAGGATAGAGACGGCTTCCTGCTCAGGCAGCTGCTTGTTCGCGCGGCGAAGTCTTTGTTGGTAGTCGTCGATGTCACGAATGTAATCGTCCAGTCGTTCGTCACGTTGCAGGCGATGATTCAGCATATCTTGCTTGAGAAACACGCTGTTTACGCCAGGATGGTTATCAAAGTGATCTTCCAGTGTACACCACAGTAGGATAGGATCAGCACGTTGAATAACACTTGTAAATCGCATCTGTAGCTCTTGACTAAGTCCCATCGTAAGTTCACGTTGAGCAACACGCAGTCGTTGCTTGAAACAGCCGCACTGTCCTTCGTTACGTTGGTCTGCCATCGTTTCGCGCTCCATGATGGGGTCCAAGAGGTGTGCGACGTCGAGAATGGAGCAAATCTCGACGCGCCACGTCTGATAGTTGGTATCGGTAAGTCTTGCGTTCAACTGCACGTGTCCGCTCTGGTTCATGCACCGCGTGCATCTGTGGTCTCCAACCATGGGTTCGTCCGTAGCGGAGTCGGTCCCGGCCTCGGTCTGGACTGGTTGCGCTGCAGCCTCGGACGTTCTTGGGTTTCTTGGCGGCTCGCTCTGACGCGTGCTGGCGCCGGCGGTAAGCTCCTCTATGCTTGGGTTTCCTCGGCGGGCCCGTACGGCGTCGGCACTCGCTGCGGTTGTGCTCGAGCCGCTGAGAATTCTTGAATGAGCTGCCTTTGTGGGCGTCGGGTGGATGCTTCCACTGGAATGTTCTGCACTTGCTGCTGATTGGTCAGTGTAGTCATAACGGTACCGAATTGGGCCAATAAGAGCTCGAGTTGTTGCTCAACTCGGGTTGATGACGCTTGTGACGTCGCATGTGTCTCGTCTGACGTTGTCTCGTCTGCTCTTGCAGGCAACTGCAACTCGTCGGACGCGCGCGAGCTCTGCGTACTCCGGACTGGGCTTCCAGCTCTCCTTCTTGGGCTCATAACCTGAGTGATGGTCGCTCCTTGGCTACGCCGAGTGGTGACCATTGCGATGAAGGAAGTAGTCGTAACAACAGTAAGTTGCAGGGACTGAAAGTCCAGCAGGGGAGAAAACCGAGTGCTGCTGCTTGCTCTTGACGGCGCAAGTTGTCGAGTGTGTAGCAGCACACGTAAAAACCCCGGTAACATATTGGTAGGATTAGCAGTAGGATGGAACTGGCGGCTCGCCAGCCAATGGTCCGTTGAAGTCCGGCTTCTGGACGCGAGCATCGCGTCCTGGAGGCACCTGAGCCTCAGGTTTGAGCTGGACGCAGTCCTGGCTCTTCCTCCACACTTCACAGTGACCGCTTTGAGCTGCATTCCCTGTACTACGCCGTAGGTTGCTCACGTTTGGTTTACGTCAGTGCCACACTCTGAGCCACAGCCGCCGCTTCTGTACGACTGCGTTTATGTACGGCCCTTTTGCTAGCGGCTCCAAATTATATCTTTCACAGGGACTTTTCACCAATCATGTCAATTCTTCACATTTCAGCCTGTTGAAAAGGAGAGGGCAGGTAGGTTTAATTCGATTGGATGCTGAAATTTACCTTCTAACCGTTCTAACCTCTAATACTTGAAGCATTTTTGAAACGTATAAATAAAAAAAATCAATTTACCTAAATGCCATGTGTAGGGAAATCCACCATGCTATCATTTCTCGATTTGGCCTGATACCTCATCTCGCTCGTTGTGAAATGGCCGACTCGGACTTTAAGCTCGAGTTCGCTACCAACCTGGCTGGATTGTACAAGCTTGACGAATATCTGATGCCCAGAGGTCTTTAAAAGATTTCAGTATGGGCGCGGGAACTTTTCCGCCCCCCCACGAGCTCTTTGAGGACAGCGGGGCCTGCTGCGGTCTTCCCTTCTAGTGACGACAATGAGACGTTAGCAGGCTTCCAGGTTGCCCTCGAGTTTCTGGACGAGTCTGAATTCTTGGCGGAGAATTCACCGACCTCCGCGTCACCTATCCACAATTACGACGTCTCCAGCACGTCAGCTTCGGACTTCGTGGACACTTCCACTTCTGACCCAATTGACACTGCCAAACCGCAAGCTAAGAATAAAAAGCGCGTTTCAGCCAAACAACAAATTGACAAACTACGCGGAACAGCTGAAGAGCTCAGCTCGAAGCTACAATTACTCGAGTCAGTGGCTCTGGCAAAGCGAGGCACCGGCCATCAAAGCGGAACGGCAGATCTGTGGCAGCAGATCGCAACGCGACAACTCCAACGCCGTCAGGAAGCCGAACGAGATAATGAAAACCTCCGCGCAATGCTGGCCATGCAAGTTCAAGAGGCCAAGAATTTGAAACGTCTTCTCAAGCGCCGAACCAAAGAAAAAAGAAATCAATGCGACAAAGGAATTTTTAGCAGAACTGTGACGGGGTCACACAGCACCTTGCGCTAGAGGAAGTTAGCTTCCGAGAGTATACAAACTCTCAGTGGACGGCAGCTCACAGGTCCCCTCGTTATTTAACCCCTTAGTTCCCGGCCTCAAATATGAGGGTATATTTTGACCTCGTCCCATATACAGATATAAAGGAATTTGTAAGGGGTTTCAATTAAGTCCGGATATCTTGGCGCGGGTTCGGGGT
>NW_003303434.1:31046-48533 GCF_000142945.1 Phytophthora infestans T30-4 | reverse complement strand
GATGGAGCTGAAGCCGACGTGGACGCAAGTATAAAAGATCAGGACAGTAACGCGGGCGACGCTGTCAACTCGGATTTGAACTTACAGTCTGTTACTGAGTCATCTGATGGAGGTGAGGAGGAAATGACAACAATGGTTGTCAATGACGTGAATGTGCGGTGGGACCAAGACGACTGCAACCCGTGTGAGATTCCAACTCAATCGCCAACACTTGCCCCGCTCTACCCTCGTGAGGACGATAACTACGAGGATCACATTCCGATAGTGAATGACGAATATGATTCTTGGGACGAGCTCAAAGAAAATCTTCCGTCGTACACCGACGAACCAACAGCCGCACCGACACAAGGCCCATATACAACTCGACCTCCAAAGGATACTGCAGCTCCGGAAGACACCACTGCACCTCCAAACGATACGTTAGCCCCGGGAGATACAGATACGCCCCCAAAGGATACTACAGCTCCACTAAAGGATACTACAGCCCCTGAAAACCCGACAACGCCTCCAGAGGATACCACTGCACCACCAGCGGATTCTGAAGCCCCGACAGACATGACACCATCTCCAAAGCCCCCGGCAGACACGACAGCGCCACCACATGATAGTACTCCTAAGCCGTCCGAGCCTACGCCAGCTCCGACTAAGGAAGAAGAGCCGACTCCTGCTCCGACAAGGCCCAGCGATGAGTATCCGATATGTCCGATAGGACAGCAAAGCATCGGTGTGGCCGGCTGGGACCACGACGGATGTGTCATCTCGGGCAACGTCTGTGTTGCCAACACGATTGGCGACTGCCCGCATGGTGCTCATTGCGCTTGGCTTGACACGGGAGTATACGGATGCAAAGACGGTGAAGGATGTTCCAGCAACAGCCACACTATCGGCGTAGTCGGCTGGGACCAAGACAGGTGCATCGCCTCGGATAATGTCTGTGTCGACCAGGTGAGCGACGGCGACTGTCCCGGTGGGGCCTATTGTGCGCTGCTTGACACGGGTGTATATGGCTGCGTGGCAAGCGCCACACCAGCCCCAACACGCCCCTACGATGGGGTGCCAACCGATACTACCGTGACGTGCCCCGGCGGGCAGCAGAGCATCGGTGTAACTGGTTGGGACCACGACGGATGTGTCAACTCCGGGAATGTCTGCGTTGCCAATTCGTTTGGTAACTGTCCGAATGGTGCGCACTGCGCCTGGCTTAACACTGGCACGTTTGGATGCATGGACGGCGAAGGATGTTCGAGCAATGAGCTTACCATCGGCGTAGTTGGCTGGGACCACGATGGGTGTATAGTATCGAATCACGTCTGTGTCGACCAGGTGAGTGACGGCGATTGCCCCGGTGATGCCTACTGCGCATTGCTTCATTATGGCGTTTACGGCTGCGTTGCCAGCTCGACTCCGGCACCCACGGCCCCTTACGATACGGATACGGCCGTGACATGCCCCGATGGACAACAGATCATCGGTGTAGCTGGCTGGGACCACGACGTATGCATTACCTCGAATCATGTGTGTGTGGGCCAGGTGAGCGATGGCGACTGCCCCAGTGGTACCAACTGCGCGCTGCTTGGTAATGGAGCCTATGGCTGCGTTGACAGCTCGACTCCAGCCCCATCACGACCTTATGACGAAGATACAACCGTGATATGCCCCGGTGGCCAACAGAGCATTGGTGTATCTGGCTGGGACCGCGACGGATGCGTCAAACCCGGTAACGTCTGCATTGCCAAGACGTTTGGCGATTGCCCAACTGGTGCTCATTGCGCTTGGCTCAACACGAATGTGTACGGATGCGAGGATGGCGAAAGATGTTCTAGTAACGAAAGTACTATTCGCGTTGTTGGTTGGGACCACGACGTATGCATCGCTTCGGATCACGTGTGCGCAGGCCAGGTGAGCGACGGTAATTGCCCTGGTGGTGCCTACTGCGCATTGCTTCATTATGGCGTTTACGGCTGCGTTACCAGCCCGACTCCAGCACCTACGGCCCCTTACGATACAGATACGGCCGTGACATGCCCCGATGGACAACAGATCATCGGTGTAGCTGGTTGGGACCACGACGTATGCATTACCTCGGATCACGTGTGCGCAGGCCAGGTCAGCGACGGTGATTGCCCCAATGGTGCAAACTGCGCTTTGCTTGACAATGGTGCCTACGGCTGCCGTGACAGCTCGACTCCAGCCCCAACACGCCCTTATGATGGGGTACCAGCAGCAGGTACAACCGTGACATGCCCTGGTGGGCAACAGAGCATCGGTGTAGCTGGTTGGGACCGCGACGGATGCGTCAACTCGGGCAACATCTGCAGTGCCAGCAAGTACGGTGGCTGTCCGAATGGTGCTCACTGTACTTGGTTTGACACTGGTGTATACGGATGCAAGGATGGCGAAGGATGTTCTACGAACGAACATACTATCAGCGTTGTCGGATGGAACCACGACGTCTGCATCGTCTCGAATCACGTGTGTGTAGAACGCGTGAGCGACGGCGACTGCCCCAGGGGTACGTACTGTTCACTGCTCAATGCAGGCGTCTATGGCTGCGTGGCACACTCGAAGAAAGCAGCAAATGGAGTCACCAAAGGGTCCAAAACCACGGGGAAAACGTCAGGAACGACTACTGCGGGGACATCGACATCCGGAAAGACGGAAATTACTACGACGGGAGGCACGTCGTCAACGACAACAACGACAACAGGAGGAACAACGACACCCTCCGCAGGTACGTCAACAGCTGGCACTGCCAACGCGAATACAGGTGCCGATGGGGCTATCACTGACAGCAACCCCACCGACGCCCTAAGTGCAGGGGCAATCGCGGGAATCGTCATCGCGTGTGCAGTGTTCGTGGCTGTTGTCGTCGGTGCTGTGCTATTCAGACAGAAAGCGCTCGCTCGCCAGCACGAAGAGAATCTGTTTGCCGACCTCAGCGATACTGGTGGAGGGGATTACACGGCGATGTAAGCCTTTGTATCCGTTGCTCTTGGCTCCCACATACAGGCATCGATTAATACACGAGATCATCATGACATGGATTTTTATCCGGCTCGCTACTTGCTTCGTAGTAAAATTTACGATAAAAAACCGTTAGAAGTAGCAAGCGGCTACCAGTGCCATGACCATTATTCACCGACGCAGGCAGCCAATGTATCCACCAACATGCTGTCATTGGCTTTGCTGCTACCGGTTTTCAAAAAAAAAGCTTCCGCCCAAAACTATTATAGTTTGGAATCTGATTGCCCTTCAAAAATATCCATGAATCAGAAATTCAAAACGTGCACCGGTAAGTCGTTTTTGCTAGTCGACAGCCAAATAGTGAAGATCGACCTCGACTTCGGATGATAGAACTCCAGTTGTAGTGGGTTATGCAGGTAGGCACATTGTCGGCTCGCAAACGAGCCCCGGAAGCGAGGGCCCAATTATCACAATGGGCGAGCCATGATAGCACAAGCAAACGGCAAGCCTGAAATACAGGCGCTGAATACGCCTCTCGCTCCGAGCTCATAGCCATAAACACTTCATGTATTAACATGGATACATTAGACTCTACTGTTGAGCTCTGAGCACCAAGATTGAGTTGAACGCGTTGAGCTGGGTGCTCTAATTTAAGGTCTATAATAGAGGTGCATGCAGCCAACAGACCACCCCGCTCGATCCTTCCCGAACGGCAGAGGATTTTAAGCTTGAGCCTCCGCGGCGGGACTGCATCACAGAGTATCCGATATACTTGTATTACGGGCGCTGTTTACAGCACGAGAGTGACGACAGCTCGACGTGGTCAGCTTCTTTCGGTTTTGCGACGAAGGGCACTTGGAAAATGCTGGCTTTTAAAAATAGCCAGCATTGTATCCCGCCATTTAATGACCTACTTTCTACACCTGAGACTTTGAATACGAACGTACCCACTGCATAATAGATAGTACTGCGCCCGCTCTGTCCATTTATGAATCACTAATCTTGGAGTCACTATACCTTAAGATGGATACAGCTGGCGATCCTTTTCCATAGAGGAACGACCACACGGTGCCAATGTGGACTCGCCCAGCTGGAAAAGTCACATTCCAATTGCCCCCAGCCGGCCCAGAGCTAATAGGTTGTCGAGTGTTCAGTGCCGTGCAACCGCCATCACATCTCCGCTGCGCTTTTCGATCAACTTCATCTGTCTGCAGCGTCTTCGTAGATCTTCATGGCCCTCCGCAAGTCTATTTCGTTGCCGATCGCTCCTCCGACCAAGCTGCGACGCCGCAAGTCGCTCCAAGAGCAACAAATGAGCCGCTCGTTCTCGCTCCCCAAGCGCCGTGTGGAGCGACAGACGCAACGCCTCACGCCGACGCAAACTTTTGAGCAGACGCTACTGGACAACGTCCACGTGGAATTTGTCAAGGCTGTGGTGCCCGGCCAGAACAAACTGGCTAGTCCCCGCTACGTCATGCGCATCAGCAACACAGCACTTGACCAAACGTGGGAGATGGCAAGGACCTTTAAGGAATTTTATGAGCTCAAAGAAGCAGTTGCCAGTGTGCTCGACTACGGCCACTTTTGCCCGTCAAATTGCCCGTGGCTCTACATGTACGCAGCGCACCACTTCCCACGTCGCCGCATTTTCCGATCAAGGAGTCCAAGTGTGATCTCAGGTCGATTGTCTGAATTGCAGGCGTATTTCTCGACTCTGTTGCGTATGGCCAAGCAGAACCGCAACTTGGAGTGCTCAGTGTCATCCACCAAGTTGCCGCAACTGATCTACGAATTCCTGTTCGAAGGAATGGTCTTTGATCGCTCGGATTTTATGCGATTGAGCGAGCGACTTACTATCGGTGGAAGAGAAAGCAGTTTTCTTGACAACGATCCGACACAAGATCCGGAGGAATGCTTTCTCTGTCGCAAGGCGCTCGTCGGCGACGACACGGTGTCAATTGTGCCAGCAGCGCCAAGCAGCAAACGGGGCTCTTCAGGCGTCAACAAAAAGACTGACGAACATGTGAGGGCGGGTCTGACAACGCTGGACTGCGGCCATTGCTTCCACGACGAGTGCATCCTCGCGAAACTCAACGAGTCGCTGGCGTGTCCGCTCTGCATTTCACATTCAAGTCCTCCTCAGTCTGGCACTGCTGCTGCCTAATTAAAACACCCCACGGTACTTGCAGTAGTAGTAGCTTCAAAGGCCCTACGTGTGTGTTCATAACTGAAAAAGGGATCGCCATACTGTTACGACGTTAAATGCCGCTTTCACGAAGTACATGTACATGTACAGGATGGCTTCACTCTGGACCCACATAATTTTTAAAGTTACCCAAAAGTTAGTCTAAACTTTAGACTATCTTTCACTGTAGTAAATTTTATACCAATGAAGCGTGGAAGCGTTCGCAACCAGGAGGTGCGTCTTCCGTTCCCTCTCTCGCCCTCGCTATGCCTTGTTACGACGCAACTTCAGCCCAAGCTAACAGCGTGCATCACCTGACGCATTTGTGTCGTTTTATTGGTCGAAATCTTGCAGGTTACGGACGCACAGGGCCGTCGACGCTTCCACGGAGCCTTCACAGGTGGCTTCTCGGCCGGTTACTACAATTCTGTGGGTAGCCAGGAAGGATGGACCCCCACAACCTTCTCATCCTCCCGTGACAACCGCTCTTCGCGGGTAGAGCAACGTCCTGAGGATTTTATGGACGAGGAGGACGATCCTCTACTGGGCAAACGACTGGAGACTACGGAGCACTATGATACGCTTCAAACGGGAGCCAAACGACGTCTTCAGCAGCAACCTGACCGAACTGAAGCCGCTATCCCAGGCTTCTCGCTACCGGAAGACTGGGTCTTGCCTGTTAACGACTCTATTGGAGCCAAATTGCTTAAGCAGATGGGCTGGAAAGAAGGACACGGCATTGGACAACGAGTTCGGAAACGCAAATTCCAAGACGAGAAAGATACAGAGCAGGTTAAGCTCCTGATGCTAGATTCAAGTGAGGAGAAGACAGAGACGGAGCCACTGCAAGAAGAAGAAGTGTATGTGCCTCCTCGCAAGATGTTTGACGTACAGAAATCCTTTCCAAAGCCAAAGTTGGATCGATATGGAGCAGGGTTTGACCCGTATAGGGATGCACCAGAGTTCTCGATGCACAGACAGCAACAGGAGGAGAAAGTGAAGGAGAAAGAAGGGTCTCATCGTCAAATGGTCTCGTTCTTGGACGCATTGAAGACGACGGACGGCAGTAATCGAGCGACGAGTGGATATGGCTTAAGTGCCCTGGAAGAAAACGACGATATTGACGTGTACGGGACGGTGTCTATGTCCCAATTTGACCGAGTTATCGCTCCGCTTGGAGCTAGGAAAGAAGCTAAACGACTGGATTCATCGGCACAAGAGTCTCGTCGGTATGAAAAGACGAGACGCAGCCGAGAGTTGTGCTCAGATGGACGTGTTGTGCTGCCTGGCTTCGAGCTGGCGGTCTCCAAGGAGAAGCCACCCAAGGCAGTGAACTTGCGTCTCTCTGTACCGTCAGACTTCAAGGCATATCACCGCTTTGCCGACGAAGATCAGGTTGACGCTGTGACAACTCTAAATACCCGACAACCCTTGAAGAAAGGCAGTGGTGATGACCTCCACCACTGCCTTTCACCAATGACTGTCGGGTTTCGGGCTACTATCTCTGCGTCTATTGCAAAGAGATTTGTGTCGTCAAAATCGACTTTGGACGAGGATAAAAATGACGCAATTATTCCTGAACAACCTCAAGCTACGCTGTCGCGGAGGTCGCAGAGTTTGTGGATTCCCAAGTCACTTCTGTGCAAACGCTTCCACGTTAAGTGTGCCGGACCCACAGGATCTAGCGGAAAGGGTGATGAAGACGATAAAAAGCCAGACTTGTTTGATAAGGAGATTGTTCCGCATTTGATGGAATTTGCAGCCGATCGAGCTGCTCAACGGCAGTCAAAGGCTAGTGCAGGTGAGAGCTCGAAGTTTACAATAGCGGTCGAGTCCAATGAGGACAGAGATCTACCTGCACTGCCAACAGTTGAAAAGGCTTCGACAGACTTGCTCAAATCCATTTTTGAACCTTCGGACGAGTCGGAACTCAGTGAGGATGACAGCGAAGACGAAAGTGACGATGAAGAACGCAATGAGGTGCAAGTTGAAGCGAAACAACTGGAAAATCCAGCTAGATCAACTTCGAAGACTTTATTGTTGACGCGTAACTCAGTTGAAGGTCAACGACGTCAATTGAGCTCAGAGGATTCGAGTTTATCCGGTGAAGAAGGAAAGAATGAGGATACGCGAGGCAGGAAGAGATCCGGGAGTGTTGACAATGTCTCCGTTCGAGAAGCTAAACGATGGAAAGAGGAAGAAAAGAAGAAGCGCAAAAAACATAAGAAACACCACAAACACCGCTCGTCGCGAGACGATAAGGACAAGAAAAAGGACAAAAAAGACCGAAAGTCGGATAAACATCGCTCGTCGCGGCACTCAAGGCGACGTCGAAGTCGGAGTGCGGAACGAAATTCTCGTAGTAGACGGCACTGATGTTCTCCAGTCGTATAAAGAGCTGGATAGTGAGTAGAAACAAAAATGAAAAAGCGATCACTGAAGATTCGAGTTGAGAATTGAGACTAAATAGCACTTGCACAAGAAGCGAAGTCGACTGGAAGGCATGAGTAGTTTAAATTATAGGTTTAAGAACTGCCTCTAATCCAGTTCTTGGTTTCAGACGGATTCGGTATGATCCAGTATCACCGATATATTATATCGGTGATACTGGAAAAGACACATGAACTAAATATTATTTGGTTCATGTGTCTTTTCGCATATTTTGAAAATGTGAAACTTCAGCCACAGTTTCAAATACATGTAGCAGAAATTCTCAGAACCCAGTTCCTGATTCTTAGGGGTTCTGAGAAATTATCAGAACCGTGATTCTGGTTCGGTGGCGGCATTGTTATAAGTGTTTTACTAGTATATTCAATACTCGCTCAATCACATCGTAGCAAACACACTTATTGTCGTGAGCCGTTGGTGTGAGCTGGAGGATGGTATATAGAGCTCGAATCAGTAATCGTTCGGCTGAGGCTGCAAGGGCAGTTTTAATTTATCGCTCAGTGAGCGATCGCAGCTGAGAAAGCTCATAGATATTGAGAAGGGGGGTGTTCGCACTAACTCTAATTCCTTAAACATTTTGGTTTGCATCAGCAAGCTGTAAATCTTCTATTAATAGACCTTACTATCTGAGCTTCAGCCATTTTTCTTTACTTGCGTAAGTTGTATTCGTCAGCCCGTAAACTTGGCTTATCTTTTCCCTAATGATCGTGTTCTCCGACTCCGAAATGATTGGTCTTAGCAGAGATCGAATTTCTCCGCGAAAACGTAAGCGCAGAGCGCTGATGATATGGCGCTAAGATAATTGGCTGAAATTGAAGCTGAACCAGAACAGAACGACGGCTGATAATGGATTAATTGAGGGACCTCTGCGAGAAGCTATGGCGGCGAATGCTGATGCCGCCGCAATACGCAGCGCGTGCATTGCCTCGAAGACCAGAAAGAAGTACGTCGGCAATATCAATGGAATCACGAAGTGGATCATGAAGAACTTTTTAAAAAAGACGACGCCAGTGCGAGATTTTTTACTCCAGCGACGGCTTTAATCTTGCTGAGTTCACCCCCAGGTTCTTCGTTAAAAATATGGTGTATAAAAGGAGTCGAGCCAAGTCACTCTGAGTGGATATTGCAGTGCAATAAAAGATCTCTACCGCCAAAAACGCATTACTCTCCCTGTAGAATACGGAGATGATATCAAGCACCTCCAATCCAGCTCTCCAAAACCCTCAGGCAAGCACCCATTGACTTTTTCCTCTACAAGAAATTGTGCAGATCTACCCTCTGTCGAAATGACAGCAGTTTCTCGCACCCTTTTCTGACGACTCAGTGAAATCTGATGTGCAGATCAGTATCCGTTCAGACGCACCATTTGGTTGAAAAAGATGACAGTGTTGGAGCTTTATGTTCCAAGACAAAGACAAATCAAGATGGCTCTGGACCGCATGACCCGCGTCACTTATATACAAATGCGTTTAGGTCATCTACGTCCTGGTTGGAATTTATTTGGCGTGCAACCCTCACATGCAGCCAGGCCAACTATTTCCCGGCTCGGATCCAAAAGTTAGATATGGCAAGGCCCTCCGTAGTCTTCTCGTCAAGAGTGGAGTTGGTAAATTCTATGGCACTCACTCATTAAGAAAAAGGTGTAGCCACTTCCATGCGGTGGGAGTAAAGGTGGGCCCTCCATAGTAAGTGCCTGCCTTCGGTGTGGTTGGCTCTCTGTGGTGTCCAAGACAGATACTTTCGGAGCGAATCGGCTGGAGGACAAAATTTAGGACGCATTGCTGCAGGTTTACCAGTAAATTGACTCGAAGTTTGCAGCACTTCCGCCTCAATAACTCGGATGGTATGATCCAATCAGCGGTCGAGAATATGTCCCCTGGTCTCGCGCTCGAAAAATCTTTGGCAGTATTCTGCGACTATGTCTGGCATCGCTAGTACACCACGCCTCACTTCTGATCGACAATTTGCCAAGTAGTCATCCGCTGCTGTCAACAAATTTATTTGCCAACCCGGATCTACTTCACGAGCATACATTAAAGTTGGAGCTGGAAAATGGAGAATTGTCTCGGATGGCGCCCACAGGGATACCCCCGCATATCGATCTCTTGTGGAAATTATCAGCAAAAATCGATTAGCGACATGCCAGAGAGAAGAATAGAGAAAGTGCAGGAAGAAAAAGGTGTATCAGCGGGTAATATAACTATAGACCTACTCCGGAAGGAGATAAAAGCACTTCTTGCAGAAGTGGGGCTTCAGCAGCGTACTCAAGCAGCAGCAGCAAACCCACGCCCAAATGAATTGCCTCGATATTTTACCTAGGGTGGTAAATCTCACAAGGTTCCAAAAGATTTAGATTTATCTAGTTTTGATCCACTTGGCGCATGGAAACTGTGGTGGTTCGGCAATACTAGAAGGGAATACCCTCCTTTTAAAGAAATTACCTCCGAAGATCTGGACACACCCAAGAAAAAGGCAGCGATGTCGGAATGATCGATGATGATGAGGCATATAACTGCTGATATTTTTAAAGAGGAACAACCACACCAATACCAGCTATACGCGATGAGCCCCTTGTCATTGACTGGTTTCATGTGGGCTCGGAACGTTGAGATTAAAGCCCAGCCAGCGTAAGCGCAGAGGACCCATATCACACTGACCACTGTGTTAGTCTTGTCCGCGAAGCAAACTCTACGTGGGCTCGAGTACTCCCCTTCGAGCGACGAAAACGCCAAAGAACAGTACAGGCAGCTGCTCCTACTTCAAATACTCAATCACCTTTTACCTGGTGAGGAGGAACATCCCACCCAGCGTCGCCAAACCCTTCTTTAGCGACCCCAGACCCTTCTTCAGCGTCCCCGGACCCTTCTGCAGTCTCTGCTCGTTATCGCTAGCTATGCAGCCGCTCACCATCTAGCGCTACTGGACCTCTTGCTCGCACTAAGAGAATCCAAAACATTTCAAAATAGCGAGGATAAGATTGAATCACTACAGTTGATTAAACCCACACTCTTATGGTGGTGTTGGCCACTGACAGGAAGAGCAACACACTACTAGTTTAGGAGTTGACACGCACCAGCTGTTTGGTAGTCAAACCCTGATCATATGCGCGGAGCACCTGCAAAGAGGACTTCTACACCAACTCAAATGAAGATACCACCAACATGGATCCGACATTATATGTAGAGGTTTATACACAGCGTGCATTGACGGCTCCATAGCACTTTGAAGTAATCATAACTGGAGGTATTTCTATGATTGTAGTCGTCACTACAGAGCTTTAGGAAGTTGGATCATTTGAAAAAGGCTAGGTAATGCTTGTATGACGTCAAATACAAAGATAGTCCGTGCCCACTCAGCAAGTTTGCTAAGTTTCACACAATTTTTTGCAGCACAGAATTACGTGTACATGCACTATGGCTGTGTGATCATGTAGGTTGTGTCGTGAGCCGCAATGACGATCCAGAACCTGTACCCGCCTATAGTTCGACAGTATGAGTAAATACTGAGGCATTCTAGTTACGTAGAGTATGTGTAGTCGACAACAGAGTAATGTGTGCGCAACGTGCTACGTGTAACGTTAATCTTGCTAATCGAACGACAAAGACCTCAGGATATCGTCGTTGACAGTACTTGGTTTTTGCATTATCCTTATTCAATGAGAGCCCGCTACAAACAATACGACGCCATTCTAGCGACGAGAGGCTTAAGGGAGCAACCTCTTGGGGTCACGCGGGAACATGGAGGACTTACTGATGTTGCCCAGACCCAAGTACAACATGACCACACGCTCCAGACCAATACCACCGCCACCGTGGGGCAGAGAGTCAAGACGGAGAGAGTAGATGTAGTTGCGCATCGACTCCTGAGGCACACCCAGTTCGTCCATACGCTCCATCAGCAGCTTGGGATCGTGCACATGCTGAGCATACAAGACCATCTCCTCGCCTCGGATCATTATGTCGTACGAGTTGCTCCAACGCTTGTCCGTCGGGTCTGGCATCGTGTAGAACGGACGCACAGCCAGCGGGAACTTGTCGAGGATGTAGAAGTCTGTGTCGTATTTCTCCTTGATGAGACGACCCAGCCACTTCTCTTTCTCTGTGCTCAGATCGTCTTCAGGTCAGCGCCAGCCTCCTTCAGCATCCTGACACCTTCCTAGAAGTTGGTGATAAGCGACGGCTTGTTGTACTTGAGCGGCTCGAACGGGTACTACTCGTTGATAGAAGCCAATTTGTTGGCGTAACGTTTCTTGAAGCCATCGAAAATGTAGATGCATAGGTCTGAGAACACCTACAGCACCTTGTGGTAGTGCGCCTTAATAGTCATCTCCAGATCCAGACCCACGAGCTCGCACATGTGACGTTGCGTGCTCGAGGTCTCAGCACGGAAGCCCGGGCCGATCTCGAATACGCGCTCGAGACTAGCAACATCACACGCCATATGCTTGTACGTCTGCGGACTCTGAGCCAAGGTAGCGTCCTGGTCGAAGTACTTGAGTGTGAAGTAGTTGGCTCCGCTCCCCGAGGCGCCACCGACCAGCTTGGGCGTGTGGATCTCCACGTAGTCGCTGGATGAGGAATGCACGCACGCGTGTCCAGCAGCAACCAACGAAGTGCACGTGGGGACCAATCCATCGACCGCGATTCCGTCAAGAGTGCCAGTCAAGACGGCAACGATCTCCACACGCACTGGGTCCGCACGCGTGTCCAGCAGCAGCCAGCGAAGTGCACGTGGGGACCAATCCATCGATCGCGATTCCGTCAAGAGTGCCAGGCACGTCGTAGACGACCTATTCCCCGTCCAGTTCAATGACGCCCGAGTTCTCTACGAGTCGCAGCTTCCATGGAAGCAGCAAGTGTAGGTGGCCCGTACATAGCACCTTGAGGCTCTATTGGGCCACCTTCGTTATTGTCTGTATCTAAGTCGCAATTCCCTATCCGCCGAGCTGCAGTGCGCGATTGTTGTGCCGGCCGCACAAATCTTTGCGAAGGAGCTGGCATACCTGGACATGCCAGCCCAGAAAATTCGGTTGCCTTAACAACGTGTAGGCATATCCCAGCTTTCTTAAAGCACAGACACGAACATGTGCGTGCAGTAGCATCAACAATCCATCCACCGACGGGCATGTTGACCCAGCTAATTCTAGCGTAGTTTTTGGCCTCGTACGTACACGGCTTTTTAGGATTTGCAGCAAGAGCATGCACAGATTCTTCTGGCTCTTGTGAAGAGCTCGTGGGAAGCGGAGATGGTGCGACACGAACCAGAACTAAATTGTTGTCTCGGTGAATCAATTCTGCAGTCATGACCTTCTTTTTATCAGTCCTTCTGTAAGCAGCCAGTAAACGTTTGGATACAGTAGGCTGATCGCAAAAGGGTTGCATTGAGGCGATAAACGAAATTCGTGACAAATCCAGGCGGACAACAAGCTCTGCCGGGTTAGCCCGTTTGCTGTCATTGACTAGTTTTAATGTGTAGTGGTACTGCTCAAGCGGGTTGTTAGTAGCCGCGTACCCTGTGGGGGTACGATAAGCTTGCCAGCGTGAAAAGCGGGCGCCTAGTATCCACTGCGAAATAATGTGATTTGTCACACGTCGAAACCGAGGACATATTGTACCCGCTCCACGCCATGACCTCACAACAAACTCTCGTTTACGCAGATAGTGCTCTTCATCGGTAGCATAGTGCAAATCATACAGATTTCGAAAAATCAACTGAACTGATATCCCATCCAGCTTTGATTCTTGCGTTTGTCTTTGTACATTTTGTGTAACATGGAACCAGCACATTAGGACCGTGCTATCAGGTAATTCAGTTGTGCAGGCATTGTACTGAGCTTTGTCAGCGTCCATCATGACAAAGTCGGGCGAAAATTGCACGTTAAACAATTCCAGAATCACACGCTTTAAAAACGCCAAGTACCAAGCAACGTCTTCATTGCGACGTTGTGATGTACAGCAGTAAAGAATTGGCTGGAATCTTCCAGCACGATCTGAAATACCCACAACAGAAACAGGGTATTTCTGCTTTACGCAGTCGTGCGTAGTGTCTAGATGAAGAACTGTTGAAAGATCCGGGTTTTGTTGCACATCCACATAGCTCTCAAGTAGTCTTGTACATGTTAACCCAATACGAAATGGATTCCCTAGCGCACCGGTGCCAAGAGCTGGTTCAATTACACCATCCACCACTTTGGTATCGCAAAAAACTCGCAAAGAATTCGGATCTTGATCCCAAACTCTACGAGAATCTACACAATCATACATGCATTGTCGACAAATTTCTAGCACAGGCTCCATTGAGTCCGGCCGATTTTTGCGCCGCCAACTTTTTTGATAGTTCTGCACCTTGGCTAGCTCTGGAGCGGGCCCTATAATGCGCCGGTCTCTTATCTCACGACAAAGAAACGAGTACAAAGCTTGGGCCACAATAGAAGGTGTGTCTTCCAGCCTCGTGTCCAGATAGGCTTTCATTGCAGGATTTAGCTTAGCTGTTGTAGGTGAAGGCGGTGCATCTTCAGCCATGATGTGTACGCCTTGCTCTAATACAATTTTGCCGTCACTTTCTTGGCATTCTAGTAGCTTGTACCGACAGCGGCAGGCTTCTCCAGACGCCTTGCAACGCTTTAAGGTACACTTTGTAACTATGTAACGCATTTCATGCCAGGTAGTCGCTAAGTTGTCCTCGTAGCGAGAGATGTGATCTATTGTGCAGTGATGTAGCTCACTAGTCGGTCGGGAAAAGGCTGGCAGACCCGCTAAAAAGTCGCTATACGAAACAGTGTCTCCTGAACTCCACACTTTAAGCCATGGCAGGCGTCCAACGTGACCGCCGCGTTCATCATCCATGCTGCGTGCTTGAAAACGAGGGCTACGTAGTTATATTCTTGTGTTATAGTGCTGTAATTAATCCAACGGTGTTGTGAAAATGCTATATTTATTTGTGGATTCAACGATGCTTTTTGTGAAACCTCCCATATTTTTAGTGTGGTGTGCAGCTCCTTTTTTATGGTGAACCTTTCTAAATAAGCATTGCAAATCATTTCACTTATCGTGCGACCCTCAAGATAATCGGTGCTTTGGATGGCCCTCCAAAATAGCGTAACACTTTTTAATAGATGGGTATTAAGTTGTTGGAATTACCTCAGTTTGGTGAAGCCCCTGATGCCCACGCAGTCCTTCTACCTAATTTATCAGTGACTCGATGTTATTTTAGCCAATAAGACACTGCTTTCGTAACATAAGCACCAGCGACTTACCTATTTCAAAGTCAAGCCATTCTTGATACCACCGGTACTTGAGTACTGTGCCGTTGTAAGTAAGAGGACGCCGCCCAAAACCGCCATAAGGGCTGATATGTCAAGGCCTTCGATAGATGAAATACGTACATTGTGCCCACCACCGTCCCTTCAAAATGCTCTCTCACGTAACTCTTTGACGTACATCAGGAATCATCGACATTTTGCTTGTGCACTATTTATACTTAAAGCTAAATTTAGAAAGTGCATATGACACTCCCGTATGACACTTTGGGCGGCGAACATTAGCTCTAGTAGATTGCCCCTTTATTACCGCGAATTCGGACCACGCACACCTTATTTTACGTCGTAGCTTACAGCTTAACATTATTTAGATGTTTGTATATAGCCGTCTTTTTCACTCGGCTGATCATTGAGATGGGACTATAAGAAAATAGAGGTTTTCGATTTCTACGTCGTAACACTTAAGACGCACCTCAGCATCAGTAACACTTACGACATACGGCCAGCTTCTGCTGTACATGTACTACGATTTGGCAGTAACCTTACACTCAGAAAAATTATAATATTTTTACAACAAAACAGCTGTATATCTATTATTTTAGTCCTTATAACTTGCAGAAGCAATTGAGTACAGAGTATTTAGTCAGCATCAGTATAATTAATTTACAAGCTCGCATTTACAACTTAGTCGACCTTATGTGATCGGTATACAACCTACAAACATAGTCATATCCGGAACTACACAACACAGTAATCATATGAAACCCAACAAAATGCATTAGCAAGCATTGCTGGAGACCGTACGGAAGACCCACTAGCTCTCGTCTTTCTCCTCATCCAAAATGTTTGGGCCTGACTTCCTGTGCACCCCTGCGGTCTTGGGGGCACGGCGCAGAGCGACACGTTTTCCTAGGTGACTCGGAGTCGACGCGTCACACCCGAAGGCGTCGTGCCACACTTGAAAACACGTTTAATATCCGTGCCTCGGCGCGCCTTGGGACAGAGGAAGCAATTTGCATCGCCCTGCGAACAGTCTTCTCAGTAGTAAGAAGTCTGGTAACTTTTCTTTTGCTCACCTCGATAGAGGGAGTACTCCTTTTAGGAGCGCTAGCGCCGCTTTTGAACGCCCGAAACGATTACCCAATCATTGAGCTGCAACTACACATGGCAAAGGTAGTGGCGGCTCTTGGGCGTTATCGGAAACGGTGACAGAACTGCTGCTTTTGAAGTCTTCTTCCATGATCTGCGTGAGCTGCTTGTGCATCATCTTGTACCAGTTCACGCGCTTCATCGGGGCGACACCGTCGAGTCGGCAGGCATCCTTGTGTGTCAAAACACGCGTTGACTAGCGCTAGGTCAAACATACATAAGAGCAGACCCTCGTAGTACTTTCAGAACCTGAAAGAAGTCTGGACGGAGAAAGTTTGATGGTGGAGCTGATCAAGCGCATTAACTCCGCCCATTCAGCACTGGCAAACCGTCACCAACTTAAAACAGCCGAACGTCGACCGCTCCACCGCCTTCCGGTTTCTCATGATGGCATCTTTGGCCATTGACACACTAGTGGCCAGGAAGTACACTGGCGTGTGGTCCCACTAGTGGCATGCAACCATAGTGGGTACCGTCATCGACCTTGACAACTTGAATAATCTACGCTCTACTGTGGCTAATCATGTCTTCCGTCGTTCAGCGATCTGCCTGTCGAGCCCCAGCTTGGACGTCATGATCGCTCTAGTCATGTAGACCGACATGGAAAGTAGTTGGATGGCGAGCGCAACGGAGGTGTAGAATATATCGACAACAATGATACGAAACCCGGAATCACTCCCATCCGACACAGCCTTCAAAATTCAAATTACTGCATCTTCTCCCGTCTTGTGGTCAAACGCCTGACTTGTTCCTTCATAGATTTGACGCTTCCCCACAAATTTAAAATCGTAAGTAGCAACTTAATGCATGTGTCAAACCATCAAGTCGGAGCTACGACTTTGCAGAACATATTAATATATAAAGCGCACCTATGACAGTAAGCATACACTGCGTCGCCTGTCATGAACAGCTTGATACCATAGCGGTGCGGCTTGTCCGACATAAACATACGAGTGTGATTGTGCTGGACGTTGCAGGAAGTACCATTTCATCGAATGAGATGATGTTAGACACCGACCACCCTGCGAAGAATCCCCCTTGAAGTATGGCAGCGACAGCTCCCAGCTTCCACAACTTGGCACTCTTGCTGACTGTGTCAATATTGCAGCAATATAGGTCTCGCAGGATATAAGGGCATCGATTTTGAGGAATAAACTTGCCAAACCAGCCCGCAGAAAGCGCACCATCGTCAGTCATAGCCCAGAGCAGAGGTCACAAATGGCTAACCGTATCCGTTCGGGTAATGTCTACCCGTAACCACGGACGGGTATGGCCAGCCGAAAATTTGCCTCTCTGAAAAACGAACGGGTACGGGTAACGGTCTCCCAGGATCGGATGGTTCTGGTTGACCAATCTCACCAGAGAATTGGCATTTGAGTTTGTTTTTGCATGTTTTCCTTTATCAAGAGTTTTGGTTACGGCTCGCGCCTTTTAACCGATAGAAGGTTGCGTGTCAGCTTAATTAAGGCGGAAATATTGAACA
>NW_003303434.1:4381-6734 GCF_000142945.1 Phytophthora infestans T30-4 | reverse complement strand
TATTACAACTTACCATCAGCGCGAACTGTCAATGACAGCCGTCATGCGTCCGCAGTGTTTTGTTAGGTTTTGGATTTTAGCTGATCCTTTTCGCCCTTTAATTGCCCAGGTTCTTGCTGGCGGCATGTCGAACTGGATGGCCGTTTCATCCATGTTGTACATTTCCGGTAGAGAGTATGAACCGTACACTCCAAAATTCAATTGCAAAATCCGTTTTTAAGCGCTGCAGATCCACACTTGGGAGCTTGGTTTCTTGGACTTTTTGAGTTGAGAATCCGTAACTTAAATCAGGTTCAATTTTTTTATTTATTAATAACTCAGTTAATAATGCCAATAATATTGTACAGATAATACCGGTCGGCGGTTCGCTGCAGTAGACGTTCAAGGGCCCGTCTGCAACTCTCGTCAGACTTCTTGTTCTCCGCGTAGGCCTCTATCCAGTCAGGGTAGCTCTCTTGAATAAAAGCAATCATTCCTGATGTAGTAAGAAACTACAAGAGTTAAACAGTAAGAGTAAGTAATAATAAAATACTATAAAATTTAAATAACTCACTTTTTCGTCGCGGTGTACGTCTTTCGTGTACGTCAAAAGGGCAGAGGTAAATGGAAAGCTTTCCTTACGTCCCTGCCCTTTGGTCGTCTTGTCCAACTTATTCCCCTCGTATGCGCAGCTTGGGTCCTACCGACCCACCACCCATGCACCGTGCCGTGCGGGTGGGCCCAGCTTTCAACGGCGGCAGTGAGTCCAATCCTCTCAATGAGGTCGACTGCCGCCAGCTTCTCTTTAATTGGGTAGCCGCGCTGCTTCTTCGTCCCGATCGTAGGTTTAGAAAGTGATCGTGCAGCGCGGCTTCACCCTCGAATTGCCAACCGAATTTTAGCTCGATTTATTGGATGGTCGTCATGACTTAACTACTTTTGGATTGGTCAATATTTACTATGGGGCGCTTTCATTTTTTCGTGTTTTGTGTACGCCGGCTTTTTGTGTCGTTGTCTGTAGTGGGTGGTACCCCTTTTCGGCGTCAAACTAAGATAGACACCATTTCGACCCCCTCACCAGGGGTACTGGCTTCGTGGTGACAGCGGCCTTGGCTGCAATAGCCTCAGTACACTTCATTACCGATGACGAGCTAAGTTGGACTTTGTCACCACCACGGAGGTGCATTAGTTGCGCCTTGAAGGCGATTCGGCTACCTGAAAAAGGAGCAAACAAAACTATGTCTTCAGAACTATATTGGATGCACAAAAATATAATCGTACGAGAGTGTGGCCCCATAAACAAGCCCAATTTATTTTTGTTTTCTGAGTTTAAATGAATAAGAGACGGGAACAGCAAGTCTATTTAGCTTAAAGTACGGTACTCAGTCTAATGCTGTCGCTTCTCGTACCACGATCGTATATTTCAATACCGTATATCTAGTCCTTGAACGTTGAACCAGGCTGTTTAAACATGCCGCTGATAAAAGCGATACTCTTCGGGGGTTTATCAGAGCAGAGCGAGAACCCCACGTAATGTTTCTTGTCTAGTGCATCAATTAAGCTATTGCACTCCTGCTATTGTCCCGGCCATCCAGCATTATACGTATTTTGGCCTCTAAAACGTTGTTACTTCAACAAAAATCTTTCATCCAACTGTACACTGTACAGCCGACTCATTATATGTGAATTATAACAATTGAGATGCTGAATGTTATTTTTCACAATTGCGACTGTGAAACCCTGAGCCACATTGTTACAGTAGTACTCTTTAGATTGTGCTGAAAGATAATCGGAATCGATATAAACACCAGAATATTTACAGCCCAAAAGAAATAATCCGTGCAAATCCTGCAAGTCTTATAACATTTTTTATCTCGCTTATCGTAAGCCCTCACGCTTGCGATTTCATTTTCTTATCTGATGCAGAACTATTTTTTTATGTTTCATGTGTAATGATAGACTGTTCCAACCGTATACGCCAATAGCAACTGTACTATAATAACTACTAGTACCCTACCCTGCTCCAGAGATCGATATATCCGCAGATGCTGGCGTGTCGCCATTAACAATGGAAGTTAATGAGCATTAATCAGCTTTATGAAGCAGACACAGGAGATGATGTGTCACAGTGTATACATGTACCAGACCAGTAGATGGTGATCATAGTTTTGTTGCCATTTAATTTATAAATGCTA
Organism: Phytophthora infestans T30-4; assembly: GCF_000142945.1. NCBI lineage: Eukaryota > Oomycota > Peronosporomycetes > Peronosporales > Peronosporaceae > Phytophthora > Phytophthora infestans. Next base: position 4,560 of record NW_003303434.1, on the reverse strand, counting down.
GTTCGTCACGAATTAGCAATGCTTTCTTCCTAATTTTGTTGCGCTATCCCCGCATTTGCGGAGCCCTATTGCACAAACCGCAATCGAGCCTTCAAAATGATCCAATTACGTAAGAATATACGTGTCAAGTTTCTAATGGGTGCTTTTGGAGTTACGACTTGACACGGATCCACCTGAAT
>NW_003303434.1:0-3546 GCF_000142945.1 Phytophthora infestans T30-4 | reverse complement strand
AGAAGTCACTCCGTTCAGCCCCAAGCTTCGTTCCAACACCTCTACATCGTTAACCGGTTATGAGCCCAAGCACCATGTCCTCTGTGCATGACGCCTCGACCAAGGTCACCATCGACAAGTTTAACGGTGACAACTACGCGACGTGGAACCGCTACATGCGTGGCGTGTTTCTGATCAAGTCGGTATGGCACGTAGTGAACCGGGAAACGACGCCGAGCTTCACGGACATCCGGACCAAGGACGACTACGTCAAGTCGAGCAACATTGCGTTCGGACTGATGTTGCTCCACATAAACGCGGACTACCATCACGTGGTTGATGACTGCGAGGAAGCGTGGGGCGCGTGGACGCGCTTGAAGACGCTGTGTGGTAGGTCGCAGAATACTGGTCGCATCTACCTGAGGCGCCAACTCTTCAGCATGGAGATGTCGGATGGCGGCAATGTCTTGCATCATTGCAACGAGGTCCTCAACATCAGCGCCAAGCTCACCAGCATCGGCGCCAAGATGGAGGACGAGGACGTGGCGATCTGCTTACTGCGAAGTCTCCCCAAGAGCTACGAGAACGTCGTGCTCAATCTGGAGATGAGCAACGCAGAGCTGCGGTCGCAAGACGTTGTGAAAGTGCTCACAAACGAACACATCAAGCGACAAGGTGAGAAGACGGCGACGGTGAAAACTGAAAACGCGGCCAAGGCGCTCAACACCGACCGAGAGTCTCGCCAATGCACGTACTGCGGGAAATTGGGGCACATGATTGACAAGTGCTGGACCAAGCAGAAGGATGAGGGTCGAGGTGCTCGACGCGGCGGCAACGGCCGTGGACGCGGAGCTAACAACATCCAGTGGCGAAATGACGGCGACGACGAATACGACTACGATCGAGTAGCGTTCGCGGTTTCCCTGGAATGTGGAGTATCGACGAACAAGAATGTGTCTGGAATGTGGGCGGTCGACAGTGGTGCCACACACCACATCTGTAACGACAAGTCCAAGTTCGCCAATCTCATCGAGCGCAATGAAGGCGAACTTTCGGTGGCCGACGGGAACAAGGCGGCTATCAAGGGTGTGGGGACCATCGTGGAAAGAGTGGTCCTGCCCAACGGCACCGAGCGCGAGATCGAGATCAAGAACGCGCTCTATGTGCCTAACATGAGCAAGAATCTGCTTTCAGTACCGCAGATCAACAAGAACGGAAAGTTCCAAGTGGTGTTCGATGGCACCGAAATGCACATCTCACGCAAGGACTCGAATCAAGTGGTGGCATCGGCGGATTTCGTAGATGGACTCTACTGGCTTCGCAGCCTCTTCGATCAGCAAATGCGGCGACAACTGGAAGGGCGGTCGACCTGCATGCGCGTATGGGTCACGCTCCAGTCGAGGTGCTTCGCAAGATGGTCGACAACAAGATGATCAAGGACGCGAAAGCACCTTCCAAGCCTAGCGGACCAAGTCTGTGTCGCGGCTGCCAGCAAGGCAAGATGGTCCAAAAACCATTCCCAACCGTGACAAGCGTCGTTACGACACCTTCGAGCTGCTTCATTTCGACGTTTGCGGACCCATGGAGAAAGCCTCGCTTGGTGGCAGCAAGTATTTGCTACTGATCGTAGACGAAGCCAGCGGATGCATAAAGGGTTTCTGTCTGCGTGCCAAATCAGAAAGCGAAGACTGCATCAAGACGTACATCACGAAGGTGCAGAAGCAATTTGGCAAGAAGGTCAAGTTCGTGCGACACGACGGAGCTCGTGAATTTGCGACCAACTCGCTCAAAGATTTCTACGAAGACGAAGGCATCGAGCAACAAACCACGGTTCCGTACGCGCACCAGACTAACGGCACGGCAGAGCGGGCCATCCACACCATCGTCACGATCGGCCGCAGCATGCTGAATCATGCCAAGCTGGGCAAGTGTTTCTGGGGTGAAGCGGCGATGACGGCCATCTACGTGAAGAACCGCCAGCCGTCACCAAAGATCGAGTGCAAGACTCCGTTCGAGATTGTGTACAAGTCCGCGCCGAGTGTGAAACACATGCGCGTCTTCGGCTGTCGAGCTTTCATCTTAACTCCGAAGGAGAAACAGCTCAAGTGGGACCCGAAGGCTCGCGCCGGATTGTTCCTGGGCTACGAAGAAGTATCCAAGGCGTATCGACTTTATGACATCGAGGCGGGGCAGGTGGTTATCAGTCGCGATGTCAACTTCGATGAATCGACCTTTGGACTTTCAGAGCCAATTTCCGATGAAGACATCGACGCCCTGGACTTTGAATCTCTCGACATCGACAATGACGGTTCGCATCAGACGGAGCACAGGCAGGCGGGGAAGCGCAAGAGCTGCCCGAGTGAAGATGAATCTGCCACAAGACCGCGAACTACACGTCATCGACCCGGACTGGAAGAAGCAAGTGCGCCGACCAATTCGTCTTCACGTCGAGCAGACGTAAACGAAAAAGAAAAAGCTGAAGATCAAGATAAAGAAGCGACTCCCCCCGTGTTTTGGCGTGCAAGTGCCAGCGCAGTCGAAGCTGCGGTGGACTTATCGGAGCCGGCGACTTTCCAAGAGGCGGTGAACGGCCCCGACCAAGTGTTGGAGAGAGAAAAAATTAGTATATATTGCGGAATGGCGAATAAAGCTGTTAGATCTGGAATTGCTTAGATAGCAAACGTCTTTACAGACTTTGATTTTTTTTAGTTGAGTATGCCCATACTTTCCCTCCTTCCGTCTGGGTTGACGCCTCCGTTTTCTTGAGCGTCTTGTCAAGATCCGTTGCCCAAACAGCTGCCTGGGTCTTTTGAGGGCGGTCATGGATGATTAGATTTTTCATGATGGCTTTTAGCTCTGCGACGTTGAGATCAGCGTTGTCGCCATATTTACCGCCTGAGCTGGAAATAATTCGGGGATTGAAAAAGAACATGGTTATAGTAGTCGCGTGACAATTTCCTTAAACTCAGAATCCGAAATTAGACGGTTGCTGTACATATCCACTGAGAGACTCTTAAGCTGTTTGACAATTGAAGGATTATCATTGCCCAATTCAAGCTCTTCTTTCAGCTTGTCATATTCAGCTCTTAGAGAGTCTAACGGATCCTCAAGGTGGTCATGGAAGTTATACTGAAGATGTGTAATCGCAAGGATCTCTTTGAACAGTTCTCTATCATCGATACTGAGCTTGTCATATGAAGCTTGATCGATATGACTCTTATACACAAGAGTTCGGATCATTGATTGTAGACTATCACTGATTTGACATTTGGGTCCGCATTTGCGACGATTAGGCGGAAAAATGACAAGGGTTTTGTTATCAAGGTCAGGGATTCGACTTCTCAGTGAAGACGGTGGCGAACGTAGCCTGCGGAACAGAATACATGAGTGGGATATGCTTAATGGAAGGATCCGAAAATAGCAAGCGTCACGTTGTGTAAACGGATTCCCACGAACTTTGTGGCGAAGCCATTTCAGTTCGGCATCGAAGCAGCTCGTCGCACAATGCGTCAGCAGCCCCAAGGTCCACCGAGGGACGTGGGCCGCAGAGTGCTGGTGACTAATTCG
>NW_003303433.1:82277-92419 GCF_000142945.1 Phytophthora infestans T30-4 | reverse complement strand
ATCGTCATTTAAAATCTTTAACAGAGAGTTCAACTCGTTTAAATTGAATTTCCTTCTCTACTTGATGTACAAACTATACTCGTTGTGCAACAACGAGTCCGGGAGATAGAACTAGGAAGGGGGGGGTCGTGCGGATTAGATATTTTAAGATGTTTTGGAAGTCCGATGCTGTTGTTGCACTTATTCACACACTAGGGTTTATAGATCGACGTTCCCATTGAATGTTTAAGCTGATTACAAGCTTTCGAGTGAATGGAGAATGTCCAAGCACAGTCATACCACCAACCACCAAGCATTTATAAGGTGCTGGCGAATTCACAGCTAAGACGAATCCACAAAATATGTACATTTCACCTATGCTCACGGGGTGACCTTTCGATGCATGAACCGCACAAAAACACAAATAAAAACAGAATTTAATGCTTTGCGATTGTGAAAACTGTTGATGCCGACATGAACAGAATCTATAAATGAATTTCGTCGCAATCATTCCCTACTGCAAAATGCACGATGAATTCATGATTGCATTTTTGTTTTTATCTGACAGTTTGCAAGCCTGGCGTTTTGTATTTAGGGAGTTCTTTGTTGATTTTTGCACGAAAATTCTATACAAATCACCTGATTTGGAAGCTTTGATTTTACAAAGCCTTATGATGTGACCACATATCCATGTTGCATGAACGTTGACCCAGTTGACTCAAACTATCTCCCAGTACATGTATTAACGTATAATATGAATTAGAGTGCGGCACTCTATTATTTTAGAGTTCGGTAAAATCGAAATTGCGCACTCTATTTTATGCGCACTCTATTCCGACATATCACCAGCACTGACAGCTCAGGTGGTTAAGACACCAGGGTTTATTGAGGGCCCCAAGTGGGAGCAGGGTTGTCGCGGGTTCGATTCCCATCGAATACGTTAATTCTCCGTGCTGAAATGGTAAGTCTCCTTGTGTATTGTCATTAACCTAGCTGCAAGCCCGACTAACATATTTTTTGCTGCTGCTTAATCCTCAATGACAAAGTCGTCCAGCGTCTCCATGATGTGCTCGAAACTTTCACAGTCGTCAACTCTTCCGCTATCGACGTCAGCACTGTCGTGACTACGAAGTTCCCAAGCCACGCGGAACTTGGTTCCGTACACATCGTGGCGAGCAACATGCCACGAAGTAGGATCGTCGCTAAAGCCACAGATCGAAACGCTTTTCGCAACGACAGAGTCTGGCGTCTTTCGTCACGCTTTCATTACCCATGCTGCGACCAATTTAACCGCAGGCGGGCGAGGGTTCCCTCCTCTTGTGTAGCGAACCTGGTCCGAGTAATTCCACTCATTGATGATCTTGCACAGGTTGTCCTTAAAGGACTTGTAGATTCCGACATCACCCGCCTGGAGGTAGGGCGTCAAGCCTCCCGGAATCACGACCATGCCGACGTCCTTCTCCTGGCATCGCTTCTTGACCTTCTTGGCGATATGCGCCCGCATCGAGTCCCAGACGACATACTGTCCAGTCGTTTTGGCTACTTCAGGAAAGTACCAATCCAGCCAGTTGAGGAGCAGGTTCTGGTCCACCCACGCTCTCTCTTGATAAGCAACGTAGCACCCGCCGACACGCTCAATTGGACCCCGCGTCTTTCGCTTCCAGATAAGACACGGCGGCAGCTTCTTCCCTGACGCTGTTACTGCAAGAGCCGCAGTAATTCTCATAAACGAGAACCCAGTTGAACGAATGACGACGTGACGTGCTCCAACTTTATCAACCGTGTGAGCTCGAGCATCCTTAAAATAGACAGCGGTCTCGTCCATTAGAATGGTCCGGTCACGGTTCATGGATGGCTTGTGGTCGCCCAAATAGTTCATGTAGGAAACCGCTCTCTCCACCAACTCGTCATCGTCGAGTGTTGTGAGGTTGGTACGCTTTCGAAGCTTAGACGGTTGCGCTTCATGAACCCTTGCACCCACGGATCAGACGCCACGAAACGTATTGGATCGTCTTCGTGCTGCTCTTCCGAGCGACTTGCCTGAAAGAGCGCAATCGCAGTCGCCGCTATCCACTCCCGCGTCACTTTTTCTTTCCGGAGACGCTTCTCGTACAGCAAGTCCACCAACTCGTCTTCGACAACCCCTAGAAGGGCTTTCGACCCCCGCCAAAAAGCCGAAAGCGAGCAACAGACTCCGCACGAATTTGGTCGCGATCGCGCCACCACTTCCGGTAGGCAGACGCCGACACTCGCCAACCGAGCTGGCGAAAGTGTGGCTCCGCCCGAGAAGGAATTCCACCTCCTTTGGACTCGATCCAGTCGATAGCCTGCTGCTTGAGGCTGATCTCGACGGACTTGCGTTGTGCTGGCATGACAAAAAGGAGACTGAGGAAACAAAGCAGTTGAGGCCCAATACATGTGTGGTGTAGGAAACGAATGGTGGTGACAGGTGGCTCAGTGAGCGCACTCTAATTGATCGCACTCTACTGTTTTAGAGTGCGCTGCGGAACCGCACTCTATTCAAAGGGTACTCTATTCGCTAGGGGAACTCTAATCGATATTATACGTTATTACTAGTATGGCAGCATCATCACGGCGATTGGTCGCCACGGTTGCTAAGGGGCCAATACCGAAAAATTTATTATAAAAAAACTTTTGGGCACCGCCCCCCAAGCATCATATGCAAATACATAGGTTGAAGCACAACAACAATTTTTTTTCATTTTGAAAAGCTACAGTTGACAGGACCTTGTTGCTGCCAGTTGCGTCGCTACCGAGGAGGTAAGTGTGTACTGCTGGTGCGGTGAACGTCCTGATACGACAGCACTCACGCTATGTTATGCTGTCAAGATCTTAGCTGTGCCAAATGCCGAAGAAGGTCCACGCTAGGGGCTCACAACCAGAAAGAAGCCTCAGTTCAGACCAATGCAAGTATCCTGGTTATTGTCACAACAAGAGGGCATTCAAGAGGAATGGAGAGCGCCACTGGCTCTGCGCTGAACATCGCGATCATCAGAATACTATGCAGCGTGATCGCTACCGGAAAACTACTAAGAAGGAAACAAAGAAGAAAACTACGGCAATCAAAAAACGGAAGATCCAGAGTTCTACGTCTTTGAGCACCAAAAAAAAGGGATCAACTCCTGCATCTACGGCTTCGATTGAAGATTCCTGTTCAAGCACAAGCCGTGATAACGTAGCTGTGGAGCATGTCGAGCTGGATGTACCTGCGGTGAGCAACGCTCAGCGACCACGTGCTGTCGAAGGTGTTAAGGAAAAATCATCAGGGCAATCAATCCGTGAAGACGAGAATGCAGGTTCTGCCCTAGGCGGGGAGGTTTCGACGCATCGTGAACATTCGCCTTGCCTGTGCCACAATTCTCCTTTGGTGCAGTCTTCCCAAATGATCTACATGCTAGTTCCGCTACAGATTGGGGCATCATTGCCGTTATGCACGGCTCAGCAACAGTCTATGATGCCGGCCTCTGTGGTGGTTGCACCAGGAAGTTTAGGTGGTGCTACTGCAGTCTCTCAAGTTCAGCATGTAATGCTACCGGTATCTCAAGTCCAGAATAACGTCACCTCATCCCAGCGCGCCTATGTTGTGTCTGCGCCACCAGCTCCAACAAGTACGTACTCGCCGCTTATTCTTTGAAGATCATCATGTAAGCGGCTACGTCAACTAACTGTGGAATGGCTTTGTTGCATTAGAGCAGGGTGGTGAAACTGACGCTGGCAATACGGTCAGTATTTGAGGCATGGGAGCTTACTACGTGTTCTTCGCGTGCTGTGATATGCTCTTACGATTTTTAAAGTACTACGAACACAATAATTCATAGGAATAAAAATTATTTTGATTCAAGGTGAATATTGTTCTACAGACGGTTTATCTAAAATTGACGTAAGCTTGCACTTCATACAGGCAAACTTGCACATTTTTTTTTGCAGGAAAGAGCAAACCAAGCAGAGCTCTTACATACATGTAGTAAAACTCTATTTCGAGTTGAAAATCACATTTTCATTAATTGCCCAGCGATATTATGTATTCTTGCCGATACTGCAAATACAACGAGTCATAGCCCCGTTAATACGCAGACTCCAGTAGTTGATACAGTGCGAATGAACGCTTGTGGATGCACTGGTTACATTGTTTAAACTTTTTTTGTTTGGTGACGTTACATTGACGCCACTTAGTTAGACTAACGACTTCATAGTTTTATTTGAATCTTCACTCAATTTCCATGTCCTGTTCGTGTCGTAGCCCTTGTTTGCCAGCAGTCACGATCAACCCGAAGAGCTTAGTTTTACTTAAGTCCTTCGAAGTACAGCACTAGAATCTTGCTATCACCCAGGTATGCGCAGCCATCATTACTGCAGCAATATTACATTACTTTATCGGAGTCCCTAAAACAAAGCATGTTAAAAAGCCTCGTTGCTGTCCAGAATCACAAGCTTTCTCACCTCTTGTAGTTCTCGGGGCGACAAAGTTGTCTTTTTCTATTGCGTTGCGCTACGAGCTGTTTTGGCGCCTCGAAAGCCATTTTTCGTAGTTTTCACCTTCCTATCATCTTGGTGTGATGGTGCTGTTGTGGGCTTGCGCCACCGCTTTCATTCTGTCTACCACCGACGAAGCAGCTAGCGTCGTTTGGGCGACAGCTTTTAAAACACGCTGCTCCTCACTTCGGAAAATTGCTAATTGCTCGGGAGTAGCTGTGAGTCGTTTTAGTGTCAGTGGCTGTGTAATAACTATTAAATTTCGATGTGTTATACGTGAAAGGGCTACGTATGCAAACGAAATGTTTGGAATTGCATTAGAGTGAAAAACCACACACGAGCATGTAAGCCCTTGTACCTTATGCACTGTCATAGCATAAGCCAATCGAAGCGGAATTCCCCTTCGAACAACGCGAAGATCACTGGATGCCTTTCCCCAAGAAACGTCTTTTGGTGGTATTGGAACGATATTTGGTACTTCATCTAGTAGGGAAGGACCGATATACGGGTCCGTGACTTGAACGAGCACGATGGGTAGATCGCTTCCCGACACAAAAATAAAGTCATAAACGATAGCATTTGTACCATTGCACAGACCTGCAGCTTGGGCAATGTTGTAGGTAAGTGTTATAGGTGCACCAACACACAGTTTTAACCTGTTAGGCACCACTCTGTCATGATCAGCGTTAGCTGTTTGAGCGTCTGTTAGAAGTGCGCGAACGGTTCCAGCAGGTATGTCTCGTTTTGTCGTTAAACGTTTTTGTTGAACGAAATGCTGCGAAGTTAAATGCACAATCGGTACATGAGATGATACTATACTGTGATCGTTGGCGTCATTAACATCTATATTTTTGTATGCAATATGTTTGGCATTAGCCATCCAAATAGGTTTTCCAACAAATTGCACTGAACGGGAGTTGAAGAGATCAATGTCATCCTGGGTTGGCGATTTTTTACGTAGACGACGAAGAGCGCTAAACCAGTCAGGATCTAAAGCTCCTCTATTTTGACTAGTTAGCATACACACCGTTTCAATACTATCCCATATTTATTTCCCACGTCGCTGAACCTGGTTTGAAATCTTTTGAAGGGGTGTTGATAGTGAAGTTGGGACAACGGGGTCTAATTGAGCAGAATCTCCAGTAAAGTACACATCTCTTCCACCAAAAAGCTCGTTTGAGTTGCTTGGCCATATTTCTCTCATTCTTTTATCAATCCAGTATAACATGCCGCATGATATCATGCTAAACTCATCAATAATAACTAGATGTACGTCTTTATATTCTTCCTGCAATCGTTTCAGCTTTGTTGGGCCCGTTTTCGAGTCCGTTAGAGATTTGTAGGGAATTGAGAATGAGGACTTTGAAAAAGATGAAAATGAGAAAGCTGAGCACAGTGTCATTCCTTTTATGTTAAATGCAGCGGTTCCTTGATGAGCTAGGAGTAGTACCCGTTTTGATTTCCGTCTCGTAGCTTTATGTTCACCAAATACGTTGTGCATGTCCTTCACTATATGGCGAATTAGCCAGCTTTTCCCAGAGCCACCTTCACCGTTTATAATCATTTGGAGAGGCTTACACTTAGATTTATCCAGCATACATGTAAACCGTCTTCTCGATTGTTCCATTGCAATTGCAAACGGAATCCACTGCGATTCAGCCATTTTTTCTGTATTAACTAGATTTTTGTTATCCGAAGTAGGGTATTGATAGTGCGATTTCAAATTTCCAGTTTGACAAAAACTGGTTCCTAGTGAACGAGATTTTTTTTTTCTCCTTCACCCATGGCTTTAGTGATCCATTCAAAAAGTCACGAGCTTTATCAATGATGGCAGACGTGTAGGTGTGTTTGGCTTTCCACTCCATCGGTTTATTTTGGTTTACTGAGGTTTCTACCGCACCCATCGGCTCTGGTTCTAGCATTTCTCCATCAGTATTCGATACAAACACATACTCAGACGGAGGCAGGGCAGTTATACTTGATTCGCTACGAGCGGATTTTATTAAATCTAATTGATACTGCCGAGCTAACTTGGCATTTGATTCGTGTTTCAACTCTGCATCCAGCAGCGAATTTTGAGCTTGAAAAAAGCGTGCTATTGCTTCATCATCGGTTGTGGGAAGCTCTAACGTCCGCCATGGAACATACAAAAATACTTCGTAGAAACAGAAAGTGGGGTTCGAGAATCGGGTCGTATCCAGGGTGTCTTTTGCACAACCGTGGCTTTCTTGCGTTTCTTGATCCACCCTTCACCGTTCATACACTCGTACAGATCATCGGAGGATGCTACTTTACGTATCGACTCAATCGTTTCGAAAGTCTCTACAAATGTTGCTAAAGTCATAGCGTTAAAATGATCATTGTCCGGGCGATTCATGTACGCTTTCTCGATAGGCTCAATTCGAATAGTCTCGATCTCTGGTGTACTTGCTAAGGCAACAAGGTCGTCTAGGTTTTGCGGCTCAACGCGATAGTAACGGGTACTGTGACGCATCACCTTGACTTTGGTGATTGAGCGGGATTTACTATGCATTGGTAGATTGCGAAGGAGAATGTATATAGCTTCCGGTGCACCAACCTCGCGAACCGCGAGAGTCGCATTTGCTAATCGCTTCAGAATCGAATGATAGGGAAGATTTGAGTCACGCCGTTGTATAGCTTTTGCAATCACTCGCCTGAATCGAAGTGTATCTGGCTCTGCTTTGCTTACATACGCTCCTGCGTATTCAGCAGCTCGGTAGGAGTTTCCAATTAGTTGCAGGTCCATATTAGCACGCCAACACGAAAGGAGATGCGGTGAATAATTGTTAATAGTGGACACCTCACGTTGTAAGTGGATTTTCAAGGAAGGTGTGCCATCTGAACTCGTTTTCGACTCAATTACAGTTCTAGGTTGTAAACTCTTGGGGAATCCAAAACGACATTCGTTGCCTTTCTTCCTACAAGTAGAACCTGCGTGGCATTCATGCTGCTGCACACGCTGAACAAGTCTGGCCAAATCACAATTCCACTCTTTGTTACCATAATGTGGTGGTCTTAAGGCCAGAATGTCACTTTCACTGGCAGTACAAGCAGAGCATGGGCACGAACTAAGCTCCGAGAGCGTCTTCGTTAGGACTGATATGTGTTTATCTACAAAATCATCTAGTTCGGCCCGTCCATCATCCGTCTCTGATAGTTTTAAAACGTCAGGTGCATCTTTCACCCACAGCAAGCAATGTATGTGAGGAGAGCCTCGTTGCTGAAATTCTACACGCCAGAAGTGATCTACAATTTCGCCTAAAGGTTTAGACCTCCCGCATAAAATGTTATCGAAGAATGCTTGAAATCTTCTGTTAAAATGACGGGCACTAATGTCTGGGTTCTCATTTAGATACCTCCTTCGTTCATTAAACGAGAGCTGTCTGCACTCTTCCAGTGTCAATGCAGGATTGCATGCTCGAGCGAAATCTGGCCAAATCGTATCCGCTGCGCTCAGTGTTAAAAAGAAAGTAGGTCATTTCGTTGGCAATACTCGATTTCCTATCATTGACATTAGGTCTTCTTGTACGTTCGACCAGTATAGTCCACTACCTCTCACAACTTTAAAGTAAGGTTTTAAGGAATTCAAAACGTTCATAGCGGCACTAAGTTCTTCCTTTTCGTTACTGGAGCGGCTTTCTCCTTGTGTTCTTCCACAACCGGCTAATTCCATTGCCTCGGCACGTGTTTCAGAATAGCGAATTCGTCGAACTAAACCGTCAATTTGACGGCGTTGAATTAGATTCATGCAGAAGAATTTAAAATTGCCGTGGATAACATAGCGCCGGTCGTGCCACTTCATCAAGTGAGCACAATATTCGGCTAGATTGTACTCGTGATGTCTAGTTTCGAATTCCAGAGGGTGATAACCACCCAAACCGTCTGGAAATAAAGTAGGAAAGCAACATTGCATTAGTTGTTTCGTTTTGTACTCATCAATAGTATGAGTTCTACGGTGCATATTTCCAATCGGGATTTTAGTTTCTAAAGAATCGGCTCCTATCGAATTAAGAATATGATCCATTTCAGTTTGATCGTCTTGGTTCACTTCTAATTCAAATGACTCAGTCACATTTTCAAGAATATCCGTTTCATTTTCACTGCCATTCGAACTCGTAGTAGTAGTAGCTAAATGACTCTGTTTTCCAGTAGCTATGCAAATAAGTCAGAAAGTACGTCAGCTATGCAAGTAAGATCAATGCATGCGGAAGATAGTGGAAATACCCTTCAGTAACATCACAAACAGCTCAGCAGAATAATTTCAAAGCATAATATGAGATTGTGGCGACCATCGGCAAATACTACCTATCTTAAAGATACTTCGCGCGAGGAGCTGATTAACATTTCTCTATTCGACCGTCGCAATCGATGATATGTGTCGACTGCCTCACGGCGATGACGTGCAGATGGGTAATATGTGTGAGAAGGCGTATTTACTCCAGCTAAACTGGGATTCCTCACCGATCTACGCATACTTCGTAGCATCATTGATACTGACCCGTCTTCCGTACAGCATATATTAGCTTTGCAACCACGCGCGCCTCCAATTCGTGTTATTTTGGAAGCTATGCGCTAAAGTGAGATTACAGACAGAACCTTCCCAGGTAAGATGGTGCTCATCTTGCAGATCATGTTAAACCCTGGTCATATCTACCATAACATGTGAGCACTAAGGATACTGTGTGCGGTGTTGTTTTGGAGCGTAATATAAGTAGAACACAGTATACATGTACTATATGTTACTTTGCTGTACGTAGAAACGCTAAGCACACCGCAGCGCAGCGGAGGTGGTCAGCCCGCACTACACCAACCAATTATGCCCTAGCGTCCGCGGAGCGGGCGCCCAGAGCGCTAGTTTCCCGCCCCCTAACCTTGCAGCGTGTCTGTCCGTCCGTCTGTCAATAAGTCCGTCCGGTTCCTTTCTTGCTGCGTTTTCCTGCCTTTTCGCATGGCTACACTCGGCCTGTCTAATACAGTTTCGTCCCATCTTACCGACCGCGCCTACCTTTCTGACTCGACCTAACTATGCCAAAATTACAAATATATTCAAAAGCGTGACGCAATTAACTCGCGCCCTGATTGGTCAATACCTGCTGACCTGCGACACTGACTGGATCTGTCGCACGATCAGACCGCCTCTCGCCCTCGCGATTGGACGTAAGGTAAACATTTCTGCCGAGAATGAAACACATCGATTTGGCTGCAAACAGCCAGGCGAGCTGCGCAGATACTTTGATTATTGCGCAAAACCTGTCGTATGTACTGCAAATCGGGCACAGTAACCACTTTATTTTCTAAGAGCTCTGCACACTTTTCAAATAGAGAAATTTATTATTATTAATGTAGACTTTCACAGACCAGTATTTTGTAAGACTCCTGGATGTTATATACGATATTAATAGTATTAATATTAACTAATATAAGCTTCCACAGGCGCCATTGGTAGGAGCTCGGCGGATGCTATTTTTCCACCAGACTTTCTAAAGAGAGAACCGATAGGAATTTTTTAATAACTAAGGTAAGGCTTCCACGACCAGCGGCTTTTTGGTAGGGACTTGGGCGAATAACAAAATATTTTTTTTACGTTCCCCTGGGCACTCACCACTTGCCACCCCGGGGCCATGGAGCGCGCCCGGGCTTGCCCCAGG
>NW_003303433.1:76876-81787 GCF_000142945.1 Phytophthora infestans T30-4 | reverse complement strand
CTAGAGGAAGTTATCTTCTGAGAGTATAGAAACTCTCAGTGAACGGCAGTCCACAGGTCCCTTCTTTAGTTAAAGAGAGCGAAGTGACCTAAATAAGGTAGATTGTAAACTGAGTATATTTATAGGTAGGTTAAGTTTGGGTTTATTACAAACTATTAGTTACCTATAGAAATGCAATGTCATTTAACCAATGGTTGGCTTTGAACGACCTTGGTACCTTGTACCAAATATCCCGGAGTATGACGTGTCATAATGAATGCCACGCAGGTTCTACTTGTAGGAAGAAAGGCAACGAATGTCGTTTTGGATTCCCCAAGAGTTTACAACCTAGAACTGTAATTGAGTCGAAAACGAGTTCAGATGGCACACCTTCCTTGAAAATCCACTTACAACGTGAGGTGTCCACTATTAACAATTATTCACCGCATCTCCTTTCGTGTTGGCGTGCTAATATGGACCTGCAACTAATTGGAAACTCCTACGGAGCTGCTGAATACGCAGGAGCGTATGTAAGCAAAGCAGAGCCAGATACACTTCGATTCAGGCGAGTGATTGCAAAAGCTATACAACGGAGTGACTCAAATCTTCCCTATCATTCGATTCTGAAGCGAGTAGCAAATGCGACTCTCGCGGTTCGCGAGGTTGGTGCACCGGAAGCTATATACATTCTCCTTCGCAATCTATCAATGCATAGTAAATCCCGCTCAATCACCAAAGTCAAGGCGATGCGTCACAGTACCCGTTACTATCGCGTTGAGCCGCAAAACCTAGACGACCTTGTTGCCTTAGCAAGTACACCAGAGATCGAGACTATTCGAATTGAGCCTATCGAGAAAGCGTACATGAATCGCCCGGACAATGATCATTTTAACGCTATGACTTTAGCAACATTTGTAGAGACTTTCGAAACGATTGAGTCGATACGTAAAGTAGCATCCTCCGATGATCTGTACGAGTGTATGAACGGTGAAGGGTGGATAAAGAAACGCAAGAAAGCCACGGTTGTGCAAAAGACACCCTGGATACGACCCGATTCGTCGAACCCCACTTTCTGTTTCTCCGAAGTATTTTTGTATGTTCCATGAAGGCAAATTAGTTTGTAAATGCTAACCGCAGCTCTCAATACAGCAACTTTGCTAATTTTCACGAAATATAAAATTGGGCAGTTGCTACTGCACGTTTCGCACCTGGCTGTTGTTCAGGTGTGGCGCTTGCTGCGCTTCGCCACTGTTGGATGATTTTCCTCGCTCTTGCTCTCCGATGCCATCACCACATCATTGTCAGTCGGGATGGCACTCATCGCACTCGTGTTGTCTTCCGCTTCGTTAGCCTTGGTTTTTAAGTGTTGTGGTGAGATCTCACAGGCCACCTTGCGTTTTTTCAGTGGTGGTTCGACCTCGAAAATCTTGTACTTGTTACCGAGCTCGTACTGAACGCTCCTCTTTGCAATATCAGCATAGAAACCAACGCCATCGGCATGGGAAAATTTGTACACGGCACCAGGTTCAAACTTAATATTGCGCTTGCCATTGACACACTTCGTCGGTTTGGCATCCCACACCGTCACTTGAACCAGATACGGTTTGCGCTTCAGAGGTGTCAAGTCGGCTAGGGCATTTGCTGTCGGCTCGAACACTTCCCGTTGCGCGGCGTCGACCAGCGTAACACGAGTTCCATGGTCACCGCGAAGTCGTTCCGATTGAAGGCAGCACATGCTGAGCGTAACGCTTACATCAGCAGTTGGGTGCGACGCCAAAATGAATTCTCTAAACTCCGCCACAGTTGAGAATTGGTTCAACGTTTCTTCTTCCTTCTGCTTTAGGACGTCGTTCTTGATAGCTTCTAGCAGATTCATAGTTGTATGTGGTGAAATTGTGCGATGGCGTTGCTTCGTCTTGCAAAATTAAAGTGAGCCTGCCCGCCGAAATCCTTCTTTCCCCTTACAATTAACCAGTTTCTACTTAACCTTAGGGGCGGGCATAAGGAAAAAAATAAAATTCATTGGCACCCAAACGAAAAGGCGTAACCTTTGTTTAATTTGCAACCACACCTTTTTCTTGGGTGAAGATATTCAACACATTTCCTCCTCGCCAATTCCTTTAGTTCTGTAAACCACTCTGGCTTGAAGTCTACGAGCAACTTCACAAATTCTGACAAATTCTCGTAATTTTTAAAGCATTCCCGCACCAAATATTACTGGAATTTTGGCTCGATCGTTCGAAGCGAAACGTCAACGTATCCAAGAGATGTGATACAACTTCGTTTAGCCATTGCATCTTCAACAAATCTATTAGCTGATTCATTAGCGAACGTATCCGAATAAATGCTATTCAAAACGCCATCACTATCACAACCGCTTCTTCCATTATCTTAGACTTTATTTGTGTAGCCCACTTGCATTACACTGCCCAGTACTTGATGTCCATCGTCATTGCCTAGCACAGATACCATACATACGAGATCACTGCATTATTAATGAATTTGAAGCTTGGGCATTAATTATGAGTCCATATTACATTTTGCGACTCCTTCTAGATCTACCAGCCAAACTTCAACCGACAGCACCGTCGTGCCACACCGCACGCATCCTCACCAACGTTTCTAGATATACAGTCACCTTCACTTGATCCACGTAATGGTTTCCAGCTCCAAACCTGGTACATTGTGTCTATTTGCCAATTTTACACCGTTTACATTTATTTTGACGCCCCTAATCTATCTAGTTTGTTAGTACGATGCCTTCCTACATTTTTATAGTAAAATTGAGTTTAATTCCTACTCCTTAGCCTTCAAACCCTGCGCGCATTCTAGTTATTGAACCATCAACGTATCCAAGAGATGCGATACGACTTCATTTAGCCATTGATTCCGCTACTGCAACTTCAACATATCCATTAGCTGATTTACCAACGAACGTATCCGAAGAAGTCATTAGCCTCCAAATCCTGCACGATTATATAGTTATATATTTTTTTAATTTTGATCTACTTCATAAATTCCATATCTACAATTTCATGCTACAACTGTGCTTACTTCCTCCCACACTCATGTCTACAGTAGCTCCAATAAGTATTAATTAAATTCATAGTATTTCGTTGCAGCAACTCTGTTATATTATCCTTTAACTGAAAAGAAGAATACCATATAGTAATTGCTGATGCACCAGCAACATGGTCTGATCGTTTCCCCCGAGTCTCCATCATTACCGCCATCACGCTGTTGCTGTCGGTCAAGTTGATTCTTGTAGCTGCTGTATGACCCTCACCAAGACGTGCGCTTTTTGAGGGGAGGCGCAATCTCTCTGATCTTATCCAAGTTGCCATACTCGTACTGGATACTGCCCTTCGCGATGCCATCGTACAATCCGACATACTCGACTTGATTAAGAACGTACATAGCTCCAACGTGAAACACAATGTTTGAATCGCCAGCGAAAGCGTTCGACATCTTTGAATCCCAAACAGTCACCTGCACCACATCGCGTTTGTCTTGATAGCCTATACAATCATCAACTGCCTTCAAGGCTGTGTTGACTTCCACACATCTCCTTTCGTCGACCAAGACTACACGAGTAGCGTTAGTACCTTCAAGACGCTCCACGTGAAGGCAACACATTCTCAGTGTCACGCAGATATCAACTGCAGGGTGTGTCATTGTGATGAATTCACGAAAGTCTCTTACGCTTGAAAACATGTTGACAGCTTCCTCTTCCATTTGTTTCAAAACGGCCCCGCGAATGGAATCCAAGAAATCCATTGTGACTTGATACAGCAAAATCAAAAGTGACAGACGCAAATCCGAAAGTTAAATAAGCCAACTTCAACCCCAGTAAGGAAACTGTTCACAGCAGTATTACTTTTGCATGTCATATTTTATTCATATCGACTAGAGAGCCCAGCAAACGGTGGGTAATTGAGGGAGTACTCTTAAATAGTTGGTAAGTTGTTCCAGGCTCTGCTCGAAGCACAGAGAGATATTAAAGTGGTGCACCATACTGCGTGAAAAGGCGTAGCGCTTGGCCAGATCCACTTTGTGTAGCGATAGGAGAATAGGCACCAGCAACTTCCCACGGTCCTCTGCGAAAGCCAATTGATCAGCAAGAAGGCCATCTGCAGCCGATTCTCGCTCTTCTTGGCTCGCAAATAGTCGTACAGCAGACCTCCACATGACAAGTTTGATGAAGGTTCCCAAGTTGTATCTTAATAGCTCACCCACTTGACTTTGAACTCGCGTACAGCACGCTCCGTGCTTGTCGACAGGGGTGTTCTGTCGTCGAGGATGGCCTCGACCTCATATTCACCGGCAACTTGATCTGGTTCCCAGCTGTCTTCAGGCAGTAGTTCCTCATCGAAGTCGAGTCTTGCTTCATTAGTCGTGTCAAGTACCAACCGAGTGTTCGGTCGACTGTTGAACTCGTTGACAGCCTTGAGTCTCGACACACGCACTACTGGGTAGAAGCGATACCCACTTCGGTCAGGCAGTTCCAGCTCGTACGCAAACGCTTCCACCTTGCGTTTGATCCGAAAAGGTCCATGCCATCGGTGAGCTAATTTCTTTGTCAAGCCCGGTTTGACGCGTTCCATGTACAACCACGCCCGGCTCCCAATCTCAAAAAGAGATATCGGTGGAGCGCTTGCAGGATCTTCCATCTCTCCTGAAGCTTCTAGGGGGTCCATAGTACTATCACTTTCAAAAATATCATATGATTGCTGGTTACCATTAGCCCCTGATCTACGGTGCTTATTAGTCAGCAGTGCATACTTATACATGTACATTGGAGGCCTTCAGAAAATATAGCAGATCCCAAATGTCGCTCGCACAAATTCTGTAGCAAACTATGGGGGTAGGTCGCACTAAATCGCATCGCGATTTTGAAGAGGCCGTTTTGGAGTCTCTGCAAATTGCGACATC
>NW_003303433.1:43378-52563 GCF_000142945.1 Phytophthora infestans T30-4 | reverse complement strand
ATAAATTTTCGGGTTATTATTATACGGACACTGAAACACCCCTTTGCCCTTTCGAAAATCCTAGCTGCAAGCGGGGTGGAGCTTTCTACTGCTTCTATCAAAGTATGCCACGTGTACATGTATTCTATTGTGCCTCCGCATCGACGCATCATTTAATTTATCTGCGACTTTCCGCTAATGAGTCTACATTTACTGCGTAATTTAGTAGTACACGTCTTTGGGCAAAGTGTGAAGAAAAAAAGTTACTAAGTGTGTTGAATGTACTACGTACAGGAGTGGTATGCAAGGTTCCTAAAAGTTAGTCGGCTTCGTAAGTCTCCTGCTCTGTAGGGATAAAGTCACTGTTCATGTCTTAGACGTATTCTACCGGAATCTTGGCTAATCTGCTCTACTCTAGCCGGATGCTAGGGTTTTTACGGAACTTGTTGTAGCGTCTGACGATCTTAAGGATATCGATAGGTCTCCGGTGAACTTGCAGCATAGCCCACGCGACATCACGCTTCCTATAATCCATACGCTTCCAAACTGCGAAGGCCTTGAAGAGCTCGTCGTCGCTGTTTACCATAGCGTTATACTTGTCGGCATTACGTAGCCACAGTCTTTCGATTTTCTCGGCGGCAGCCAGATTAACACCTATTTGGACAGGTCGATCGCTCTCTCTTGGTTGTCTTTGTCATCCAAATGTGAGCGAAGGAATCTGATGTCGTTCGTGTTTCCAACAGGAGAGGGGACCACATCGATAGGCACCCTCAGATTCGGAACCCGATCGGTTCTTGCAGCCACAATTGCGTTTGGGCTCATGAAGATTATAATAATGGCACCAAGAAAAGCAATTGACTGGCGCATAATCCGTTTTCACTTGAGCTCTATCGAGCAGGTGCGCCTTGAGGGTTAGATGAAAAATTGCCGAATGAATCGACATGAATTCATGAATGCCTTGCTATAGTGACGGATTGATATCCTGTACAGGTCAGTCACAATGCAAAAGCGAGCTCACTCTGTCAGCAGTGATTACTTTCGCCTGTACGTAATCATGATAAGTTGGTACTGTAGTCAGAATATCCTACCGTACTTATTGTGCAACGCAGATATTTTTTGCCGATATTTTAGGTGCTATAAACAAAATGCTACGAGCTTTGCAGCTCGTAGCACTCCGAAACATGACAAGTGAAATTTGTGGTGTCAGGCAGCCTGCAGAGAGTAGCCACCGGGTAGGTCAGCTAAATTCTACAGCCGTCGAGCAGTTGGTGATCACAAATAACAGTTCGCCATATGTCGCAACGTGGGAGTACGCCGGTTATTGCTTCGTGTTGATAGAGTACCGATACCTCGTGGGCAGTAAGAAATGGCAATCAAGAATAGTCTCCTATACAATATATAAGGAAGCTATAAAAATAATAACTTGGACAGTCTTTCCAGCTTATGCATGATTCAGAACCTCTATTTCGACAATACCTTGAAAATTATATTCATACCAGGGCTTCCTTCTTGAGGCAAAATACAGTATTTGTTTATCTCGCAAAAAACTACACACCTATATTACCCTACCAATCCGTGTAAGTTTCTCTAAAAAAGAAATACCTTTATTCTGGGTAATTGTTTCAAACGGTGAAGGCCCAGTGAGCTCAGAGTTTTTAGGCTCGTTCTGATTCGTTTTCCTGTCCGGACATTATCGCTGTCAGTCACTGACAAAGCTCTTATAGTAATGAGTACATCCTTGCTAAATATCCGTTCTAACCCTATAAAAAATATCCGCCTATATTTTAAAACATGTAAGACTGTGACGCGATGCTTTCGTTTAGAGAAAAGAGGTCAAAATTCTGTTTCGATTGGCAACGTCGACAGGATCGGATTAGCACGTCATCGAGTCTTGTCCCAATACGAATCGATCGATCGAATCCTGGTCGGAATCCTGCCTTTTGGTTCCGCCTTGTGGAATGACCTGTTAAAACTTATATTAGTGTTCGCACAAACACTAAATGTGTTGTTAAGGAGTCTATTTGCCAACCGTTTGTTGTAAATGTAGCTTACATGTTGGTGGAGTTAGACTAGTTCCTCGTCAGCTTCGACATTATGCCAACAAACTTTATTTGCACAATGTATGACGGGGTCACACAGCACCTTGCACAGAGGGAGTGCTTAAGGGTATTTACTACCCGAGTGACCGTTTCTTCACTTGTTCTCGGCCCCAGTGGGAACGATTTGATACTTAGAAGAGTAGCTTCAAGACTGATGTATTTATAAGAAAGCTTACTTGGGTTCCATTACAAACTATATAAGGCAAAGTGTCAGTTTCGTTGCCTCGACCAGTTTAGCAGCCTCGGTCATATTTACATGTCATAGTAAGCTAGACCGATGCCAAAGATCGTAATTGGTTAATATTGAGCTAGCGAAGTTTCACCTGTTCTCCTCCAGCAGTTTATACTCTGGCCACACTTTCGCTTCTCCACCATGAGCAAAATGCGCGCCAAGTACAGCGAAGCAGAGCTCCATTGCGCCGTCCAAGCCGTTCTCGCTGGCACAGAGTTAAAGGCAACAAGTGAAGAAATAAGATCGCGCATAGTACGCTAAAGCAAAACGTGGCTTCTGCACGTAAAAACAATCCTCACGAGTCCAAGCCTCCAAAGCTTTCGAAGAGTGCCGAAAATGGCATTAGAGACTGAATCCTTCAGCGACAGATGACCGGCCATCCTGTCCGACGGCAAGATGTCTTGCACAGGGCACAGCAGATTGCTGAGATCGTGTGTGGTGTGAGTGTAGGTGAGGGGTTGGCTGCGGCGCTTCATTTCGCAGCTGTGATATTTTCCCGCCTTCATGTCCTAACGTGCACGCCAAGCTGGTCAACTTTAAGCGAAATGGTTCGCCTCAATCTTACTGCAATACAGCGTTCGTCAAGGTCTCTAATATTCTTCACCAAGCGATTTTTAGTGCCTCCTGCACCACGACTGAACAAAACAAGGAAGCGGAAGAGAACAAAGACGTCCGGTCGCATACTTACTCGTGAAAAGACTTAAGAAAAAGACTGAAGTGCCGACGACGAAGCCTTCGCGACGCAAGAAACCGGTAGGACAAAAAACGGCAGTTGAGGCACTGCCGCCCTTGTTAAAGGCGTGGATTCAACCTTAACCCCTCTGTTGCGGCCAAGAGCGCGTGAACCACTAATTTTACGTCATAACTTACGGCGTAGCTTTTACCAGCGCGTTTGTATGGTGCTGTATCTTCCACTCGGCTATCCAGCACGATGGGAGGTATATGTTCTCAAAGGTTTTGACACACTATGTCGTATATCATACGACGTAAGGATGACTCGATGAAGCGGAGAAAAATGCAACGTGCGGTATATGACGACGAGCACCATTAACAATGAAACGAGCTCGAGTGAGCTGTACAGAAGCACGTTCTTGACTGATGCCAGGAGCTTGGTACGTGACAGCTCCGCAAGTGCTGGATACAAAACTCGATTGGGCATGTTGTACAGAATTACTTGGTGCACACCTAGAATTATGTAAGTTCCACAAAAACCATTCCGTAGCTCTTAGTACGTACAGTAGACAATTGGGAGCACCACTTCAACATACTCGATTAATACGATGTATTCCGTGATGAAGAGCACTTGGGTCGTTTTGCGAATGAAAAGAGCACGTTGCTCATACGAAAAAGTCGCCTCGAGTGATTTATCCCAATCCACCGTATTGTTGAGGGCTATTATCCCGGCCAAAAAGGCTTGGACAAAAATGGTAATATATTTTATCTTAAATTAGAGGAATGTAACTCCGCAACCGTAGAACCGATTTCATTGTGTGTCCCCTTAATAGATAGCTTGGTGTCTATTTATTCTCGTAAGAACTTCACAGCATCTAATAATGTTCACTACTTTTCAAATGATCGCCTGCTGCTGAGAAGTACTTGGTTGTGAAGACCTACGAGTTCCTCCGCCAAAAGAAGGCCTCGGCACCGCATCTATGGAAAGGAGGAGTTCGTTATCATGTCAAAGAGTGTTTAGGCTTTGCTACGGGCACCATTTCAGCTATATGGGCGCACTGGGAGCAGCACCACGACAAGAATTTCACCTCGGTAAGCTGTACTTCATATCATTTCAGTTATTACTGATATTCAACATTTCAGTGGTCGACAAATTAATTATGACAGATGGAAGGTCCAAAATGAAGCTGTAGCCGATTAGGAATGACCCGTTGTATGTTCTTTACACTCTATATATTCTTTTGACGGGCTCTTTTTAACAAGTTTATATTTTTCTAACAATCGTCAAATTGCGGTAATATTTGGAATTTATCCATCCGGTTCTGAAAATCCATCCCGGCTATGCCAATGAATATGTATGGATGTTAGTACGTGGCAAGCCCACAATTGCAAACAATTCTGCAAGAAATAGAGCCTTTTTTTAACGGCCGATTGGGAGACCAATGGTTGCAGATACGCAAAAATTAACTTCAAAATCGGAATCTACGCCCGATTTTACCCCTTATATCTAACTATCGTTATGGGTTTTGTGAAGGGAAGGGTTACCTTTTTTGGACCAAAGTTTGTCCAAGGTTTGGTGGCCGGGATAATAGTGGACTTACAGGTTGGTAATTTCTCTTGCGTTTGAACCGGGAAAACTCGTGTTTCTTCGAAAGCAACTTGTGGTTGCATGTTGTAATCTCTGTCAGAGTTGTGACCAGACCTGCATCTCTAGCAATAGAGGCTTTGATCGAGTCTTGTGTGCCTGTGGACCTCATGCACTCTTCTACCCTTGATGATTCCAGTTCAAGTAATCGCGCTGCTATCTGAGTGGTTCCCTCTTGCGCAATTGGATGGCTACGAGGGATCTTTGCTAAGAGGGTCTTCATCTCATTCAAGCGTCAAAAATGTTAAGCATGGACGCACAAAACTGCAAGAAATCTAAGGTTATAATCGTTGCTGTTGTTTTCCACGACGACGAATTATTGAGTGCATTCGTGATGTAAAGAGCGTTTAAAATCTCCACAATAAAAAGAACGCTTTCAGGCTTGCGATCGTTGTCTGTGTGTTGACGACTGATCCTATTCTTCGCGACAATTGGAACTATTGGTAATATCATTACGAACATCGCTTGGTAAACGCCAGTAAGCGAGACAAATCCGAAAATGTAGATCGGGTAGATGAAGGTAAGTGCTACAAGGCAGTTGTAGACCGACAACTGTCGCTTGACGTCTTCCCATAGGGTGGGGTCAGCTCTCCATCGAGGTCTCGAAATGTAGATAAAGCACGCTGAAATCAAGATGGCATTGGGTAGTCCCACAGCGAGTAAGCCGAACGGTAACGGGAAGACAGTCAGAGCAGCTATCCCAGCAACGATAGCCATGGACATGGTGGCTGCAACAAAAGCAGAGAGTATCACTTGACGCCAAGTCATTCTAACCTGAGGTACACTGTGGCCCATTTGGAGGAGCAAATTTCCACTGATGAAAGCCAGCACCAACGAACCACGGACGAAAAAAACTTTGTTGTGAAACACACCCGTTTCTGGAGGGCTGAGAGGGGGCACTTCTGTAAGTAAGCTGATTGCGAGGCTTGGTAATGGCATCAAGGCTAGTACTGCTAGAAGTCGTGGCGTTTTCTTTGATTTCGAGTACGAGTCTAGACTCTGAAGACGGTCTACGGAGTATCGACCTTGAAACTCGACTTGGACTGACACCCATGCTGCCCTAAGGTGACGGCGTGTGTTCTGAATCCGGTTGATCATGTGTTGAACAATGGCAGTGTGCAGCCACGCCGCGCTCATATTTCGCCTTGGCATCATACCAGAAATAACCAGCTATTAATATTAGATGCGCTTATCCAAAATGAGAACGTGCGAGCTATTGTGGATACGTTCGTTCGCGTCGCCAGCTTCAGTTCGAGGTAGTATAGCAATTATGACCATAATAGTAGATGCCGTTGCTCGTGGGGATTATTCTAAAGAAAGGTTTTAAAAGCAGAAGCTCACCAGGCTCTTCAGATGCTACCTCATAGGTATGGGAATTCAGCGAAGTCAAAGTCACACCGTGCATTGCGCCACGAAGATCATCTCTGCTAGTTCGACTGAAGGTATTCGAATGTCATCCTATCGACCGCCATACTTAAATCAACGACGTATGCTGCATTAATTTCGTGTAGCGGTAAACAAGGCTAAACAAGGCCTCACAAAGCACTGCTAGGAAACCTTTCTTTTGTGATGGTTGTATATGACTTATAAGTGGGAACCCTCTTTTATCAAGCTACGCCTCGGATCGCCTTTTCGGAAGCGTTTTACATTCCGCAATAAAGACTATCTAAGCTCTTTGAAAATTTCTCCGAACTCACTCTTACATAGTAAAATATAAGAAAAGGCGTAAGTTAAGCGCGTGTGCCATAGCCTCGAAATTGAATACACCTTGAGTATTTACAGCTTAATTTCCACTTAATTTTGAGTGTTCTCCTCTCATAGCGCATCTTCAAGTCTAAACTAAAAATCTACAGCCACAAGCAAAGTAGCTATGACAACGCGATCAGCTTGATGGATATTGTCTGTGACTCACTATTATACACTGGGGCGATACACAAGTAACATATTATTATTTCGCAGCACAATTTTCGCGACATAAATTTGCAGGCAAAGCAGATTATTCGTGGGCACAGTTTTCAAATTTATGCTCACATACATGGGATCAAAGTCAGTGAGCTGCAAGTACCAACGGTTAGCAACGTGTACACTGTTTGCGGTCCAATAGGTAAGGCCGGCAAGATGAAATAGCCACGCTCTAGCTCCACGCAGCGACATCCCGTTACTTCCTGATTTCAATCGGACCGTTTTCCGAGCTACCTAAGGGATCTCTTACAAGGAATGAGGCAGAGCTCAAGATTTTTTTTTAAATACTCGCAATTTTCGGGTTTGGAATGGTAGCAAAAAAACGAAACTTTGATGGAAAAAAGGAATCGGTCCAGGTTGGCTACTTGTTAACGTGACTCGCGATAAGATGGCCCACATACAAAAATTAGAAAGTTGTCGCTGCGCTGGGGCTGTCCATGGCATGAGTACAGGTTAAGGTCCTCTTGAAGTTTGCGGGCGGCAAGGGCCGCTATACGCCACCGAGATGCGGCGCTCCGGGCGTTTGCACATGACATCGGTCAAGTCGCAAATGGTCGAATAGGTAACGCAGTCGGTACCACAAACTGGTGCTTCGCCTGGCCCGCTCCCGCAATTGGTAACTTTGCACGGGTCAACCGTTGGCCAAAAACAATTGACGACGAGATCGCCATTGTTAGGAGCGCGAGGTAGAAACCAATCTTCATCTTAGAAGTGATGTGATGCTGTAATGAAAATTGGAGAATGAACTGCGAATACATGCAGTAGCACCTTCCTCTTTCTCCTTGATCTTTTGTACCGCAAACAACGATTGCGGGTAGTAACCGCAATCACCATGTACAATTCACTAAACATCCGCAATCACTTGTGATGTCTTGGTTTGTTTCAAATCGTCGCCTTATTTTATTAATAACATCCTATTAAAATGGGATAGCTACAGTACTTGATTTAAGTATTACTTTTTATGCTCATAACCACCTGTAGATTTGATGCCATAATTAATGGATTTGATTCCCGTAAAACATTTCTTATAATTCTTCAAATATGTTAATAAAGCGCTCTTAATATTCTTCAAATATGTTAATAAGAACGTTATGGGAAAACGCTAGCTCTAAAGTTCTCTTTAAAATTCCAAATTTGTTACATCACCGAAAATTGTCGTGATATTAGCGCTTTACAGCTATTGTGCATATCAATGTTTTTGTCTTTTTTACTTAGGCTGATGCTTGATTTGTAGTAAAGGACATATCTGACAGGAGATATGGTTTTTCAAGAATAAACCCGGGCAATTTATGGCCCAGCAATATTTAAAGCAAAAAAATGTTTCAAACTCTACGTGACGCAGAACCTATTAATAATAATACTCCTTGTTAGAAAGCTGCAGTAAATTTATAAGTTCCATGCTGGTTCTTCTAACCGTCCACTTCAGCTAAGTGCGGTAATATATTTGACCATGCATGCTGCACGAATGGAGCTACATGTAGGCTAGTGCACCTGTTGGATTCTACAAAATCAATAGCTGATTTTAGATTTGGAATGTGCTATCGCTTTAATGGACTTCTCTTTGTTCTCTGGAATTTATTTCAGAGGTAAGGAGGGGTGTTCTTGTGAGAAGTTTTACATTCCGATAAAACGAGGCTGATGTGCCAGCAGGGAGAAGATATATCTTCTTATAAATTCAAATAATGTTTATTATTAATAGTATCTGATTGAAATAGATCGAGTAGCTAAAATAATTGATTATTGAGCGTGGTTGTATTGCAATTATTATTATTGAGGGTTGTTAGATACAAAGATCAAGTTCAATATAGTCATAATTGTATTGTTGTAGGATAAGTCCCTTCGGTCCGGAGACCCCACCCCGTACTGTAAGCTAAAAAAATCCACAGCCAATCGCTGGACAGCATGAACTTTTATTTGCTCAAACCACCCAATAACCGCTATTTAGGGGTAGGGGTAGTTTATTCCAGCTTATTTCCGGAATTGTCCGGCTTTCTCGACATTTCGCGATAAGACGCCTTAGTAAAATCAAGTCACATCATGTATTATCGCGTAAAAGGCGTCTGTACCAGATAAAAAATTCATGCGGTTGAAGAGTAAATATAGACTAAAACTTCACGATGAGGCGCCATGCAACCGGAGGAGAGCTTCGCGAGGTCTGGACACTCCTGCTGGCACAATAGGGCAAGAGATTGCGGCGGAGAAGATGTTTGAGGAGTTCCTCACTTCAATAGGATTATCGAAAGTCGATTTAGATGGCATACATAAAGCTCATAGAGAGTTAGCTAGTCTCCCGACCCAGAACATGTACTCATTGCTAACAGCTTTTTCGATTTACATACAGACGAAGAAAAGCAACAAGGCGAGAGCGGCGGATGGACTACTAGCAAAATCGACAGCGCTAGGGTATTTTTCACAAGTTGTGAACATGCTTCGCGAGCGCTACACCAACTCTCTTGGTGGCCTTAAGAGAATTGCCAAGATTCGGGACAAAATGGCTAGTTACATAGAAGAGAGGAATTTGCGCGCAAATGTGCAAACCAATGACGCTCCTGGGTGTAACGTGGATGATCTAAGTGTACTCGTTGGGTATCTAATT
>NW_003303433.1:12850-14269 GCF_000142945.1 Phytophthora infestans T30-4 | reverse complement strand
GGGTATCTAGCCATGTTTCGTCTCGAAGAACTAGGTACCACTGCGTTTGCAGGTTTGGCTCTGGCACTGCAACCTACAAGTATGCACACGTTTCTATCGTATCTTTTTAATCCAGAGGAACTTAAAGGAACGTTGCATGACCAATGGACTCGTGTGCTTGATACCGACTTCGTTGAGACACAAATTATTGACAAAATGCTGAGTTTTAAGCCAGAGATCGACAAGCTGTTGAGCCAACTCCATACTAAAGCCTTCGGAAGAGCTGCTTCCCCTGATGTCACTGCATATTCGACGTCAAGCAAGAAGTTAACTGTACCTGTGGCGCCTAACATTACTCAGCCGAAGCCTCGAAAAACTGCTGAGCCTATCCGTATTCCCCGCGAGGTCAAGGCAAACCCAGTGCCTGCATCCTTAAATAAGCTCTCACTAGCAGAGCTCCAGGCTCAACAGGAGGCTCGAAAGGAGCGAATGAAGGTTCAAGTTGCGAGTAAATACGACTCTGCCGACGAATTTCAGTTCGCAACTGCAGCTCGCGGCAGCAACCTCGAGGCAGTACGGGAACAAATAGAGCGCGAGCGAGACGCAGCTCTGCACTTCGACTTTAAGGCCAAACCTGTTCCTCATACCAATACATCCGCAGCCGAAGTGAAGCTTACAGCGGCCGCTATCTTGCGTGAAGATGCCTTGTTTAAACGCAAGCAAGAGCATGAAGCAGCTGTAATCCGCGCGTACGAGTCGGAGCTGCGTGATCCCCTCGAGTTCTACCGCTGGCAAGCCAATATGCAGCAGCAGGACGAAGAGAACTATCGTCGTGAGGTGGAGACTCGTCGACTCGAGATGGTTCAAGCGCAATTTGACGCCATGGAGGCTGCGCGTCAAGCCAAACTGGAGAATCGAGAGGTGGCCATCGAGATGAAGACACAGGCGAAAACGCGAGCTGTCGAGCGTGAAAAAGAAGAGAACGAGTTGGTAGAAAAGTACCGACATCTTACTGAAGACGTCAAGCGCGTACGTGACACTGCACCGCGAGAAGCCGAGGCGCAGGTTCGAGAAGAAAACGCACGACAACGTGATGCCTTGCTGGAGTTCCTGGCTACTGAAAGAGACCGTAAAGCTCAGCAAGATGCCAAGGAGCGAGCAGCACGCGAAGACTTGATCCGTCAGATTCGAGCTCTAGACAAAGTTCATCGCGAACACGTCGCTGTGTTCGACCCCACGGAGACAGCGCAGCTTGGTCTGCTGGAAGAAATGTCATTGGCTGAGCTTCGTGAACGTCTTCGCGTACGTTCTGAAGACCAGAAGCGCTGGGAAGAATCTCGACGCGACACTATCCTGACTGACAAGCAGGAGAAGAGTGCAGATCTGCTCGACAAGGCGACGAGTGCTGCACGTCGACGTCGAGCGACAGCAAGTGCAAAT
>NW_003303433.1:7794-12492 GCF_000142945.1 Phytophthora infestans T30-4 | reverse complement strand
GCGAAGAAGATGAGACGCTGCGAGCTCTTGTACGTCATGAACAACAACGCTTCGCTCACGCTCGAGGCACTTTACAAGCTCGGAACATGTACGCCACTAACCAGACTCAAAACATGACAACACAAGCTCGACTCTTGTCAGCTACAAGAACAAAACTACAACCCAAGATATCCATTAAGAATCCTCGTCGAAACCAAGATGAACAACCTCAAGTAACTTAGACGCCTAAATAATTCATGTCGAAGTGTACTTAAGATGCAACGTTTTGCTACTACGGTACTGTATGAAACAGTGATATGTTCCTTACGATAGTTTGTACTCACATTACCGTAGATCTCCGATTTGAAGGATAGTGACCACCCTTATTGAAAAAGAAATTCTTCAAGATATTCATTGGAGAATCTGCCGCCTCGAGGGAAGATGGTAGCGGTAACACTGTTCTGTGCGCCAGTTGGAGAAGGAAGCGTATTCTCTGTCGCTATTGATACGAGCATGTCGGTGGGCCAGCTAAAAGACGCGATCAAGTCTCATAGCCCAGAGGCGATCACATGCGATGCCAAGGATCTGCAGCTTTTTCTTGCGAAGAAAAATAATGCGTGGTTGCAAGACGACGCAGCTTTACGACGAAAACTTGACACGTCCTTCATAGAGCTGAGCGATTTGTGTAAGCTAAATAATCATTTTCTCTTTGGGCCAAACGTCTCACTGGGAGAGAACGTGGTTCACGTTCTGGTTGTGACTCCATATGTACCCCACCCAGCTCGTCTGGAGAGATGGAAGAAACTAAACAAACTTCTCGATAAATATAAGAAGCCAAGACTCACTAATGCTGACGAGTCGGATAATATGGAGACCACGTGTGACTCGTACGACAGCAAGGGGGTGACGACAGGTGACAACATAGCTACACCAGATATCTACCGAGGACTCCACCCTACTCGCATACACGCTGGGAAAAGCTGAATAAACTTCTCGCGTGCAACTAGAAGGCGATGGATAACTATTGTGAGGACACCCCCACGGTGGCATCCAGCGGTGACTCGTTTATTTCTTTTGAGGATTGTGAGAAGATTATGGGGACGAGGTGCTACAAGCAACCGTCGAAGGCCATCGCGGACGACAAGATCGACGTACTCGACGCATATCTCCTTATCGCGATCAGACCGTTTGGGTGGATGCTTACGGGGAAAGATACAAACAGACTTCACACTGATAAAACGGTTGTTGGGAATCGAGTACAGGGAGAAGGACATTTTGACTTTTCATTGAGGGCGGAAGTACTTGCGTTGGTGTCGTCCTGCCAAACGACAGGATTATCAGAAGGGGCTTGCACAGGCTTATCTAGGGGGCGAAATACTTGCGGATGTCGAAGAGTTGACGGAGGTTTTCAGTATAGTCACTGATTTCAAGGTATGGCTCTTTAACAAAAGCTTGGGCGATAAAGTCGAGCAATGTTTTATGTCGATGGGGTCAAGAGACGACATTCCTGAGCGAGAATCACTGAGGACTATTGCAGAGCAGATTTACTCGTTGCTTTCAGGCGACAATTAATTCAGTGCATGCGGCGTGATCATTGCCCAAGGTCTTCGATGAATTGCTGAAGAAAATTTACACCGATTCATTTTCGAAATAACTATTTTATTTTATCGTGACCTAGTCTCCTCTCATTTCTCTAATTGCTTCTCTTTCAATCTAGTACACCGGTTAAGCACTATATCGTTTTCAGTACTACTGAAGAAGAACGTTGTGCTGCGCATAACAGTTGAGTTCAAGGCAGCGACGACAACGCTGCGTTGACACGATTCGAAGGTGATGGCATCATGCAACACGACAGCGCCGTTGATAATTGGAAATGGAGACTGCAAATCATCTTGTGTAATCATTGTATCAACGTCGAAGTTAAATAGCGTCGGGTATATCATGGAGTTGGTAAGTCGCTGAGTGAGACTAATGCCAAGCTGTCGCGGATGTACGCCTGTTACAAGAACGAAATCTTCGTCGCAGTGGATAAAGATCGATTAAAGCTACAAGGAAGTGTTTTCGAATGGAGACGAAGTAAACAGTTTGCTCGATAAATAATGCTAACGGATGCGCCCTATTAGAGTCCGGACTATATTTAATAGTGCCGCCCAAAAGTGACAGAGAGGAGTGAGGACTTTATTCCTTGCTGATATGATTCGTGTACCAGGTTGATATCGTCTAACGCATCATCTAACTCTAAAAGATTTTACAGATCGACGTCTTCGTCCATATGCGGTTCCTTCGACCACTTTTCATGAAATTTAGCGCCATACACATCGTGCTTGGATATAAATCACGACGAGGGGTCCCTCGAGAAGCCTGCTATTTCAGTGCTCCGCAGGATTGTTGCCTTATCCGTGTCTCGCCACGCGCGGAGGCCCCAATCGCAAACGGTGTCAACACTTGGCATACGATTTTTAAGTCGGGCCATTTTTGGACTCGTAGCCGTCAAATGCGTTGTCGAACGTACTACAGCGAGATTCTCCGGCTGTAAAGCAGACGTAGAAAATACATAGGCTCAAGAGAAGCAAAAGAGTGCTAATATAAATAATATCATACGTTTTAACCCGTTCTGCGCAGTAGACTACCTCATCTATATATTCAAGAGTAGATTAACAAAATGTTTGCAGCAGCTTCGTGTTAAAAGTCCTACTTAAGTCGACAGACTTATACAGTAATCATAGCCACTGAGGTGCTAATTAATATTTTTTGTAAGCAGCAGCTTCGTGTTAGCACTGCTAGTCACGCAGTATAGAATTTCTCTTGGTTTTGATTGGTGAATGTAAAATACTTACATGTAATTGTTGTATTACTCTACTAAATCGAACAGTTACTCCAAGCGCTACCAGTCCAATCCTCTAGTGGATACCTGTATTATCCCTCTAATCCCCCGATAATAATGGATTCTTAAATTGTAAGTAACCACTGTTATTTTTTTGACTCGATAAATATTACGCTGATTTTATTGTGCTTTGCAGATGGAATGTCCCTACGTTTTATAGCCTGGATCAAGCATGGTCGAAGCATTAAACCACGCGTGAAAATGAGATGGGATTTATCTGTGATCGAAGTTCAAATTCAAAACGGCAAGGGTCGATTTATAGGATATCGATGTGGATTTGATGGTTGATCGACGCCGAGTGTGACTGTCGTAGCTCGATTTATCAGCCAGATCGATTTGCTCTTTTTAAAGACCTTGATTTAATAAAACGACCTCTATCTATTATAAATCGAGCATCGAGCTACGTGAAAAGGACAAAAGCATTGAAATGCACAATAACGATTACGATGTTTGCCTTTTATTTGCCATCATCGTCCGATTATATTAGCTCGCTCAACAACAATATCCGGTATTTTGATTCTGATAGTCAAACAAAAAAGCACGTCATTTAAGGGAGTGAGTGCCTGTTTTTAAGCCTTATCTCAAAGAAGAAGCGAAGACAAAGGAGCTGATGAAACCAGCACCTCGAAACCAAGATAGGGGATAGAGCATTAGCTGCAAATGTCATAAAACAAATGAAACGTAGTGATAGTCCCTAACGAATGTCAAGTGTTGACTGGTTCAGGTCATTTACCGTGTTAGTGTGCCTTGTCGCCAAAGCCTTGACGGCCAGGAGCCGCGATTGTTAATCGTCTCCTCCCCCAACTGAAGAATTGCACGGATAATCTTCTCCTCCGCGGATGGAGACAAAGCTAAGGTTACTACTGGCCGAAAACTCGCAACACCTCAGGAAGGCGCCGTTCAAATGTACCAATGAAGCCACGTAAGCGAAATTTCATAAAATGTGCCGAGTACTTCGTAAATCAACCCGGCAGTACCCAAACTCACACCGTCTCCACTTCGACGACGTAGCGGATACGCGCCTGAGCTTCCTTGTACACCACCAGCTCAGCATACTCCGATAATGCCGGCTCAACCAACGTAAAACCTTCAGCAAGCGGCGAGTTCTTCAACGTATTGCGATACAGCTTGACAGCGTAACTATATGCTGTACCGCCATCGTCCAGTCGGATCGTCACCTTGAGCGTAGCCTCACACCATGCGCCACTACCAGCTTTTTGCGGTGCCGCATCCGCTTCGACGTCATCTTCAGTGACGTCAGGAGTCTCACGACTCACCAACTCGATGATAATAGTTCGCTGGTCGTAGTGATATTGCACGAAATGTTCGCGATCCTTACCTGTCGTGCTCACTGTGTGCGTATCTCCCACTGCGAAATTTTTGTCTGCCACAAGCTTACTCAGATAGTCTTGAGTATCAGGCGTGAAATTCGGGTTGCGCTCATACCACCCATTGGGTGTCGGAGTTGGCTCCGTCTTAGCCCACACACTGTTATATGGTAGCTCCACACCCATCTGCATCACTTGGCCCACATGTAGCATAGCTCCACACTTGGGCGACACAAGCGAACCACGTGGATCAGGATTTTGCACTGCCAACGCCTTCACACTGTCCATTCCTTCACGAGGTAGAGGATCCGTCCCCCAAGCAGCAGTTGTTGTTACCTCGGTGGGCTTTCCCAGCGACACCTCACATAATAACATGTAGTGAACCTCGCGCGTCTTCTTGGTAGTCTTGTCTGGTTTGCCATCTTTATCTATGATCGGAAGTGCATACGGCGCATCGCAGTAGTTGAGACTCTTCTCGGCTACATTCGCAAAGTACAAGCCCTTGCC
>NW_003303433.1:4125-6512 GCF_000142945.1 Phytophthora infestans T30-4 | reverse complement strand
CATTGTAGTAGACTCGCTGGCTTGAGCTTGAGCTGACACGACATCAGGGAATGTGCGTTCGAGATATCGAAGAACGAAGCGTGAGCGTTGGTCCCTTGCATAGTCGATAGGTGACTTTCCAGAAGCATCCTGGACACGTAGATCGCCACCTGCACGGACCAGCATCCCCAACAAACGAGTGTTCTCGTACGAGCCATAGTCGAGTGGCTGTACAGCCATGTGGCACGCTGTCAACCCATTGGTGTTACGCTGAGCTAGTGCTGTCTTCACATTCGCCTCTGGCACGTGAAGAGAGCACACACGGGTAGACGTGGAGGCCGTAAAGACATCCTTCGGGTCCGGTACTGATCGAACGAGTCCAAGTGCGAGACGGGTCTCTGCAACGAGGTTACGTGCTGCGAGATGCATAAGTATCGTGTTGCCTCTGCCGTCAGCAGTCGACAGTTTGGCGCCGTATCGGAGCAAGAGAGCTAGCGTATGGTATCGCGTCGACACGTTTGGAGTGATAGCAACACGTACAAGTGCCGGCATCTTGTCAGCGTCTCCTTTAGCTAGAGATGTTATCTCACAGAGCTCACGACCAGACCGGAATGGCTGATCCTTGTCTTCCTCTTCATCAGTTCTCTCCCTGCGCTCCAATGTAGCCGCATGCGCACTGTGGAAGCTCAGATTAGGATCCACACCGCATTTAAGCAGCTTCTCCAGCATCGAGAAGAACAGAACAGGCTTCGACTCGGCCAAACTTTCCGTAAAGCGATCCACAAACGCACCAAGAACGTTCATCCCCGAGTTGTCAGCCGCATGGATATCTAGCGCATACGACGGGTGTTCCAAGAAGTAGCACAGCACCTTGAGTAGCTGATCGTCACTTAATATATTGCCACTGTGTTTTTGCTTAAGAGCGAAGAGAAGTGGAGTCTCACCCACGTGGTTCTTCACGTTCTCACTGTTCACGCCTCCATTCTGGTGGTGTAAGAAGTCCATCAAGTGTGTATTGCCACGTTTCGACGCGTAGTGCATTGCAGTGTTGCCTTTGGCGTCTTGTGCATCGACACGTACTCCTGCATCCACAAGTGCCCACGCTAACTTCTTGGCGGGAGTGTCGAAGACAGATTGCTTTGTCTTCGCCAACGAGTGCAGCAGAGTCTCGCCTCGTGCATTAGGACGCATTAGAACCTCCATCCCGCCATCTGATCCCAATTCCAACACTCCAAGAAGGTTGTGGGCGAGCTGGAATTGTCCACACCTCACCGAGTCTTCGATAGCTTGACGACGGCAGAACTTGGCACTTAGTAGCATGTGGCAGATACCAGTCAGTCCGTTGCTCACAGCATGGTAAAAGTAGCTCCGTGTCTTGACCTTCGGCTCCTTCTTCGACGCATTTTGTCTCTGCCAAGACGACGCTCCATTACTCGCTTTCTGAACAATACGAAGCGTTCCGTCCACTGCCGAACCACTACGCAGCAGCGTCATGATGGTGGTCTGTCGTTTATGCAGCACAGCTAGTCCAAGGGGCGTGAATCCGTCCTGATCCTGTAGATCCATGGCATCTTTCTGCTCCTTGGGGTCACAAGACGAAGCCAGAAGCGTCGACACACACACAAACGCTCCTGTAGCCGCTGCGAGATGCAGTGGCGAGCGTCCTAGCACGTCTTGCGTCATGAGACCTCGCTCCGTCGCCAGATTTGACACTGTCTCCACCGGATCCGTCTCACCTCCTGGGATTACACCCAAATGATCATGTAGGAAGGCCTCTCGCTTTTCAGTCTCGTACAGCTTATCGTCTTGCATTTGTCCTTCGCGATCCTTCTGTCCCTGCATCTTCTTGCGGCTCTTGTCATACTTCTCTTGCCAATCCAAATCCACTTTGATCAGAGCGAAATGTAGCGCACTGAAGCCGAAATCATCTTGGACGGTCACATCAGCACCACTTTGGAGAAGGAAGCGTTCGACAGCGAACGATGCGTCGGCACTCATGGCTGCCGCGTTCACAGCGTAGTGCAAGGGCGTTCGCCCAAGCCAGTCGCGTCGGTTTACAGCGTTACGAGCTCCATCCTTCCCTGCCGCACGAAGTAATGCCTGCAGCAGCTCGAGATCACGGTTGCGCGCAGCATAGTGGACTGGAGATCGGTTCTTGGTATCGCCAACAACGACCGCTTGCGGGGCACTTGCGTCCTTCAACGCCACTAGGATAGCCGGCTCCACAGCTTTCAATGAGACGCCATTCTGGCTTGTCTCGGAAGGAATAGTGACGGAAAACGGGTTGGTATTAGCGGGAATTGCACGCCCACTGGGGAACGACTGCGTGATCTCCACACTTGAGTACAAGACTTCTCCATCATGAGCTTCCTTTGCAGGAATAGAGTGTCGTGCAACGACAGCTAGAT
>NW_003303433.1:0-2592 GCF_000142945.1 Phytophthora infestans T30-4 | reverse complement strand
TGTACATACCTCTCATTCACATCCCTTTTCTAGGGGCTCTCCTCCTCTTTCCTTCGCTTGGCTTCGCATCGTGGTTCTCCTCTCCGAATTCTCCTTTTTTCACATCTGCCTCTCCTTTTCCACTCTATTCTCTATCTCGTCCTCGCTTGTGCAAATATTGAACTTCCCCGGCTCCTTTTTCTTATGCCTTGACCGTCTCTGAAAATCTGGTTACCTTTTCTTCCGCCTCGACGCTTACTGGACCCAGAATGAGCTCAGCACAAGCGCGATGCTGTTTAAGTAGTGCACAGGCAAGCGGCACAAAGCCCCACGCATTCGGATCCCACAATTCAGCACTCGACATCACACAACAGCTGAAGACACGAAGGCCACCCGTAGCTCGCAGCATAGTGAGCCACACTGTTCTCTGAGGTATCATAAGCATTGACGTTGGCGCCTCCATTGATGAGCGCAGCAGCCACCTGTGTGTGGCCATTTTTCACCGCTAGTATCAACGGCGTCTTCTTGAGTTTATCTCCCAGATCCACACGCGCTCCGTTGGACAACAAGACGCGTACAGACTCCAAATGACCATTCTGCGCCGCAAATGTTAACGGCGTGGACTTATTCGATCCTCCACTTACAGCATTCACCTCTGCAGCACCTCCACACTCGGTTAGAAGGTATTCCAACACCTTGGCACACCCGTGTCGTGCTGCAAAGTGGATTGCCTGCTTGCCTCCTGGTCCTTTCTCACGAACAAGTTTGTCAGCGACTTCTCGGCCGCCTTCGCCGCTCTCTCCGGGCGTGGCAGCGAACTTGAGTAACGCGAGTGCCGTCTCCTCGCGTCCTGCTTCCAGAGCACACATCAAAGGCGTTAAACGCGTCTTCGTACGTCCGAACAAGCCGCAGCGTTTGTCCATAAGAAACTTCATTGGCTCAGGAGATTCGCATCCTGCCGCGTAGTGGATGGGTTCGTACCCTTGGTCGTCTTTAATCGCACTGAACTCGTCACCTGCAACAGCCCAGAGCTCCTCGAGATACTTGGTGTTCGGGTTAATAGCAGCAAGATGCAACGGTCGCAGTCGCGTCTGATGCGCTTGTTTAATAGCCGAAACAGCTCGAAACGGAGGCAACAATGGCACATTTCCATCCGTCAAGCCATCAGCGAGCACTTTATGGTGCAGCTCATTGAATCCCCAGCCTCCATTCTTCTCCAGAGTCTCCACAACTTTACGTACAAGTCGATAGTTGCCACAGCGTGCCAAGTGACACACATTGTTCCCCACGACGTAGCCATTCGTCCACTCCCCAGTCGGGTACAGCAGCGTAAGCATCTCGACGCTAGCGTTCGGACTACGCCATAGATAGTCCAATGCCAAGTTCGCAGCACGAGGAGCGTAGCTGTCTTCAAGCAGCGCGTTGTTGCCTTCCTTCCCTCCTCGACTGGCGTTGATAGCACGTCGATGGTAGTCACTGAAGCGACTTGTGTGCTGCCCAGTCGAGTGTGAAGGCAGAGCCACTTCTGGAGCAGCTGCAAGCTTCTCCTTGTCCACCTTCTCGTCCGTTTGACGTAATAGAGAGGCTGCTGCTAGGTCGTCGTTGTCGATAGCATAGTGGAGTGCAGTACGACTGACGTCGGTGCTGCGCGGAGCGTCGAACGTGCTGAGCTCTGCGTGCACGTCGGTGTCGGTCGTGAGTTTCTGGAGCAGCTTGATGTTCTTGGTCAGCACAGCGCGTACGACCTCACGATTGGCCGAAAAGACGTCTCCATTGAAGGACTCAAAGGGCTGTGAGCCAAGCAGCTCTCGGTCTTGGTACTTGGCCTCGTCCACTGTCGTTCGCAGCGGAGAGATGTGCATCGCCATCTCTCGTTTGCTGAGCTTCTGGCTCTTGCCTTTGCCTCGTCCTGTGGACGTCTTGACGTCGTCCTCTCCAGCTCGACGCAGAGAAGGAGGAGGACGTTCGTTGTCTTCTTCTTCGTTCTCGTCCTCCGGTACGTCCTCACCCGCCAGTTTGGCCTTAGTACGCGTCAGACAACGTTGCACTCTTGCCAGCGACTTGGGGGTGAGCTCCAACGCCGTGGTGCTCAGATCACGCAGATAGACGTGGCACAAGATGCTGCCAACGTCCACCTGCTCGTCGTACGCGACCTCGTAGCGTCTGTCCGCTGTGCGGTTGAGCCACGTGACGTGGACACTCACGTCCTCCTGAGTGAGCATGTCCTCGGTCACGTCGTCCTGCAGCTGAGCGAGCCAGAACTGGTCTACGTGCTTCGTGTCCTCCGCTGTCTCCATTACCACGTCATTGTCCTCGTTTTTCTTCTCTTTTTCGTCCGTTGGTGCCTTCCGAGCGCGGGTTGAGCGTCTCGTGGGTTTCCTTTGACCCTTCTTGTCCTTAGACTTACGCTTCGACGCCACCTGCTCCTCCTCTGGGGCG
The DNA here is from genome assembly GCF_000142945.1 of Phytophthora infestans T30-4. Classification (NCBI taxonomy): domain Eukaryota; phylum Oomycota; class Peronosporomycetes; order Peronosporales; family Peronosporaceae; genus Phytophthora; species Phytophthora infestans. The sequence goes on along the minus strand of NW_003303433.1, from coordinate 174 downwards.
GCTAACACGGCCACGTAGCTCTGCGCAGCTAGCGCCACCTCCCAATCCGCCTCCTGCCACTTGCGCTTGCCGACCATGACGTTGATCTGAGTTTGAAACGCTGGTTGCAGTTGGCTTATCCGCGCAGATTTCGCAGTGGTCTGGCGACGGTTGAAGTCCAAGTGGGTACACGAA
>NW_003303432.1:74558-77311 GCF_000142945.1 Phytophthora infestans T30-4 | reverse complement strand
CGAAACTCAGGAGGTCAGATCCTCATCCACTGCTACCGTCGAGGATCGGAGTCTGGATCCGGCGCTTGGGCTCTTTATAAAGAGGATACATAGTCAGGCGCTTCCATCCATCTTAGCTCGAGAGAGAGATGCCGCGGTCCAAGACTTCCCAAGATCCTCGTCTTCCCCCTTTCAGAACATTTCACAATTCTCCAGTGTCCAAGGCGAGAGTAAAGCTGCCCCACTGTCCCCAAACGTCCCTTGTAACCGGGCCCGACTTGACAGCCAAGCTAGCGTAGAGTGTGGAGTCAAGGATCCGGGTGGATCTTCCCCCCAGCAGGTTGTAATTGAGATCCAACCCGCGCAGGAGCGCGAGTATCTCCTTCTCCACCGCTCCGTAGCTCAGTTCATTTGGCTTTAGCGTCCGGCTGACGAAGATGACTGGATGACAGATCCGTTCATGTTCTTGTACTAAGGCTGCCGAGACCGCCCAGTCACTGGAATAAACTATTACCGTAGGTTGACGTTCCGGATCGAAATGACGGAGGATGGGTGTGGTCGCGATCCTGTTCCTCAGCTCCACGAATGCGTGTTGAGCTCGGATCCACCGAGATTCTGCCTTTTCCATGTTCTGATCCGTGGTCTCTATCCAGACTGAATCCTCTCTCCGTTGGTCCCGGGGTGGATCCAGCTCCTGTTTTAGGTCCTCTTCTGGCGTCGTACTACTTGGATCCCTTCGTGGATCTGACATCTCCAGGGCCAGAGCTTGTTGGATTTTGATCCGGACAGCTGGAGTGGTCATCGCAGCAGAATCTACCTCTCTCAATTCATATAGTACTGCAGCAAACAGTGCGTAATCCTCGATGAACCGACTGTAGTAGTTCAAACTGCCCAAGAAGGATTGTATCGCCCGTAACGACTGTGGGAAGGACAAGTCTGCCAACGAAGACAGGTCCTTAGGATTCGCCTCCAACCCCTCCTTGGAGACTCGATGACCTAAGTAATCCACTTTGCGCATCCCCCAATAGCTCTTCACCACGCTGATAGAGAGATTCCACTTAGTACACGCCTCCAGTAGGGATGTCACTCTCTCGCACAACTGATCCCACGATTCTGCCGGGATTAGAATGTCGTCGATATAAGATCTGCGTCCTAAGACAGACGGGGTCCCAGGATCCCCTGGCTCTCCTGCTTCGAATGGATCCACTTCCGTATGATTTTCCCCGGATCCACCCCTTTCGGGTTCCGGTATTCGGGTGAATCCATAGAGGGCGTTATCGAACAGGCGTTGGTAGATCTGGGGCGCGTTCTTCAATCCAAACGGCATCTGGTTCCATTGCCATCGAATCTTGATACGACTTGTACATGGACCGCGGGCTACCCAGGTGCGAAGCCGGTAGTATGATACGCTTGCCAACCTGATTAAGAAAGTGGGTAGGTCGTACTCTGCCGCCTCCGTCCCGGTCCGGGTGCACCAATCTGTTCTGGGCCCGGTCATATTCCGACAGCAGTACTTCTCCTTCCGCCAGAGCCAAAGTATCTTCGTTGAGCAAAGCGTCTTGAACACCCCTGTATTGATCGACGCGTAGTGTTTTCTGATTGTCGGCCACCCAGCGAAGCTGTTCTTGCTCACATTTTGCACGCTGATCTACACACCACTGCTGAAATAGACGCCCACCTTGGTGGAGAGCGGACTGATCATCCACTTTCTGGTGGAGGCGGAACGCGACGTGTTCACGAAGCGACATCGCCTTCTTGTTTCGATACTCAGCACCATTAGCGAACTCGTCTGTGTAGGTCCACCCCTTCTCTCCATATGGAAGGAGAAGCGAGTATTGGAGTGGATTGTAATCGGTGTGAGTCTCGTACAAACGTATCAGTCTTTGATCGCGTGTAAAGAGTAGTAGATCCCGAGGCTGAGCCAGGTTGCCATCCTCAATGAGAGTCGCAGCCACTTCAGACACAATGGGGCGGTTTATGTGTCCTCGGTCGCGAGGAGTTGTCATGCAGACGGAACACCAAGTCTACTGGAGCCTCCGTGTTGTGTTGACGCACCTGCTGCCCAAACTGGAGGAACCGTCGCGTTAATGGGCTGTGTTCTGCCATCATTTTCTCGATGTCCAGTAGTGCAACACGACCCAGATCCGCGAATATACCAAGACGTCGCTCCGCGCGGCGTTGCATGTCTGGATCCACAATGTAGATCTGCGCAAACTTGGGTGCTACCGCGCGCCTGCCTGACGGTCTATGTGGAGGAGGACAGACCCTAGGTAGTGCCTTAAACCCCCTTGAATGCGATATGTGTACACCCCGTGTGCACCGGCAACGCTCTCGTCTTGGCGTACATTTTGAAACGATCGGTTTGAGCACAAAGCACCAATCGACGTAAACACAAAGGCTTGGCTGTAGGCACGAATCTGACGGCGGAACTCGAGATCTCCGTACAGCTGAAGCAGGTTTGGTGGCGCGGGGTGCAGTGGAGGCAGCTTTACCCTGCCTACCAGACAGCATGATATCGCAGACTCCCCAGGCCACTTCCAAGCATTGCAGATCGGACAAACCGTTGTAGCCGGAAGCTTGTGCCGGCCGTTCACCACGCCGTCACCCGTTATCATGGATGCATCGAAAGTCTTCGAGGGATATCAGAGCGTGTCCATGGCGTACACATTTACGTCTAGTGCGCACCCGCTCGAGTTCTTGCTGATGCTCTTCCGCTGTCTGTCGAGCTCGTCGATCCGTATGCTGCTGGCGATTTAGCTCACTTTTCACTTCCG
>NW_003303432.1:44791-49307 GCF_000142945.1 Phytophthora infestans T30-4 | reverse complement strand
CCCATCACCGACTTCACCTAGCATTCCTGCTGTCCATTAGCCTGTGGCCGATAGCTCAAAGTCGCTCGTGATCTTGACTGCATCATCTCTGCGAACGCTTGGAAAACATCACTCATGAACCGTGGGTCGCGGTAGTGACTTATCAATGATGGGGCTCCGAACCGTCGGTACACACATCCTTCGAACTCTTGAGCAACACTCAGTGCAGTCGTATCCGACATAGCCTTGGCAATAACGAATCCCGTGAACGAGCACTGAAATAGGAGCAACGCAGTGTTGCCCCTGCGAGATTTCGGTAGTGGGATCACGAAATCCATCGATACGATCTGGAAAGGTCGTTCGGCTAGTACGTTGCCAGGTGAGTATCCACGAAGCTGCGGACGGCTTTTACTCGAGCTGCAATCTGGACATGACTTCACATGCTTCTCCACGTCAGCGTACAAGCCGATCCAATACTAATCGGACTTAACGCGATGGAACGTTCTCACCACACCTTGATGTCCTCCTTCCAGCGAGTCGTGACAATTCTGCAAGACCTCTTGAATCATCGTTGTTGGTACCACCAGCCGCAGCTTGGTCTCTTCTTGCCAACCGTAATCGTACCGACGATTCAATCCAAGATAGTGATGCACCCCGTCTTCTCATAACACGAACCGGTCAGCATACTTCCAGGCATCTCGAGCTTCTTTGTAACTCAGCTCTTCTGCTTGGCCCTAAAGCACCTTCTTGATGTTAGGCTACTTCTGCTTTTCGTCTTGTGCCACCAGTATCCGTCTGCGTCGTTCCCGCTGTATTGCTACCGGGTCAACGTCTTCCGCATCGGGAAATGCCGCTGGTGCAGTCTTGTGAGGATGGTCTGGCAAATCTTCGCCGATTGAATCTTCGGTGGACGTCTCTCGTCGTTCTTCATGCTGTTCTTGAGCTTTTGAGACCTCCTCCGAGTGTTCATCTGCAAACCTAACGCGCTTCTTGGCTTTCGTCTGTTGCCGAGTCATCACTGCCATATTACCATAATCACACTCTGGTGAGCCGTGATCAACCACGAAATTTTCGAAAGTTTTCCACTTTGAAGACTCGCTGCCTGACAGTACATGTACTTGACGCTCTGCTCCTCGTGACGAAACATCTACCGAGTCTTCATCCGGCTCGTAGATCATTTCCTGGATGCGATTCAGCGACGCCAATTCCGACTTGCGAGTTTCAGCCAAGATGACTCGACTTTCCCAAAAAGCTCCGGACCCCACAGGTGGCCAAGACCCCGCGCAGAGCCAGTCCACCCTCGAGTGGATGGTCCCCCTTCAGGACGGGAAGCACCGCCACCTGGCGGCCCGGAGGGGCATGCGCGGTGGGCACGCGGCGATGCCCGTGCCCTACCGACAGCTCGCGCCTGACGCACGCGAACCAAGCTTCAGTCTGTGCCTGCGCGGCACGAGGCGGCTCCTGCCGCCGAAGTTATGGGGGCACACCTATGCCCGCCATTAGACGTCTGAACGACGTCACTACGCACGCGGGATATGACACCCTCGAGAACGTGCTCTGTGGTCACGTGGACTGCGCTACGGACAAGTCGCCAACGTAGTGGGAGGTGACATCGCGCTTTCGTGGAAGTGACGGCTGATAATTACGCAGTGGAGGGGTCTGCAGACTCCAAGGGATGGAAGCGCTGCTAGCGCGCTGGGACTACAGGGTGGCTGCATTGAGACGGACACCGACAAAGGTCACAGGATGTCGTTAGGGTAGCTAATTGACAATCGTGCTCTTTAAAACAAATATAAAAAAGGCGGACGCTGGCGAGGATCGAATTCAGGCGAGAGCGCAGCCACAATAGCTACCCCAGGACCGGACCGCGTTTGGCCCGCCGACGACGCTTCGCAGTCATCGCGAGGATGTTCCGCAGGCGCCGCGGGAGCAGGTACAGACGACGCTACACCGGAAGGGGAAATAAGCGAAGCCACCGGGGTGAAGAGCGTGAAATAGGTGGCGGTGTATCGACGACGAATATGAAGACCCCCCCCCTCATACTCATCGACAAATGGAGCCGACAGGGACGCCGGTTCTTCTTCACCCGATGATATCTCAGTAACCTCGGAATAGATCCCAAGAACATCGCTGTCAGACGCCAATTCTTGGTCAGCCACCAACGCCGACTTGAACATCGACCGGTACGACGATTGCCGACGCGGAGTGGGCTGGCCGCCGGACCCAGAACTAGAACCAAATGGCGAGTCTGTTGCTTACTTCGCTGTGCTGTCACAGGTGCCCGAAGCGACGCTTGCGCCTTAAGTGACGGCAACTTGTCGTTAAACATTGCCGAAGGTTACCGACGTGACCCCGATCGACCATTCACACCCGCCGTACCGCTATAACCCGGCGCAAGATTAGGGGGAGGAAGCAAAGTGTCGTCAGAAGTATGATGCAACGCAGCGGACGGAGTTATGAGGCCTGGAATCACCGGCGACAAACGGGGAATCGAGCTTGGAGTGGTCTGAGCTGCAAGTGACGGGGGAAGGCTTCTGACGTCATACGACGTGTCGAAAGCCGTCGACGGTTTAGCAGCAACGGGTAAGTACACTTCGTCCACGGCTCGAGCGCTGCCGACTCGATCAATGAATCGCTGGTCATCATAGGGGGGCCGTCGAGCCATCGCCAGCACCAGCATCAGCTCTTTGGTCACTGTGGCGAGCTGTGACAAAGACACATCCAAACTTTGGCACGATACGGCTCCAGCGATATCGTCAACGATATCGCGCAGCGTGTCCTCGCTTATGCCGGGGATGGCCGTCCTGGGAATGAAGTCGTGGCTGATGACAGCCGACGATGCCTGGTGAGTCGTCGTTGAAGGAGCAGGCAACCCAGTGGTATCGCCAGTAGCATCGGAAGCGGAAAGCAAGGAAGCCGAGACGCCATCTAGACTAGGTGGGTCGCTGCCAGAACGCTGCGAGCTGAGGGGGTGAGCAGGAAAACGAGCGAGAAGTGAATCGATGACAGCAAATGTACCGGCGACGACAAATACCCGGTGAGGTTGAGAGCTCGGGCAGTAGTCCGGTGTACAAAGCCGCTCACGGGGTCAAGTCGCGAAACTCCAAGACGCTCACTAAGCTCCGTTGTTTGAGACTTGCCGTGGGCAGTTGTGATATTGACAATTGTCTGGCGACAAGGGTTGATTCACGAACCATCGCTAGAGTGCTTCAAGGATTGCTAGTGGCGTTTTCGGTCTATGGGCTAGGCCTGTCCATGTTGGCCTCCAACTCACAACTTAACGAAACGCTGAGGGATAAGTTAAGTTGGTTTCCAACTCAACCGAACTCACGATAAAATCCTCTTCAAACAGATAACAATTTTAATGTTCGCTCACATGCTCGTCGAGTCTCCATGCCATCAAAAGCTTCACTGCTGGCGAGTCGCCGCCGCGTACAACCGTGTCAAAGGGGGCGCTCTCGGACATAATACAATCCAAATCTCGCTGCGCTTCGCGGATTCAGCGTTGCCGCCACTGCTCGTTCAAGCTCGCATGAACACTGATGCTGAAACTGACCAGGATACAAAGCACCTTCTTGTACGGAGTGACGACCGTTGGAGCGATGGCAATCGTCATCTTCTTCAGCTGCTACCAGCTGAAGTTCAGCGCAGCCTTGATGCACTTCACTGCGTTGAATCCAGGTTCGTCTTCTCTATTGATATGAGAATTACCAGCACCACGATCAAGAACAACACTCCACCGCCTCGAAACGTGGCGAGCATCACTGAGAACTGTAGAGGTGAATGGAGGAAGTTCAATTCGTGTCACAGACCTATAGAATTGCTCGAGATGAAATAGTGCTGGTTTGGGGTGCTTTCCGAAGGGGTTGATGTGAGCTGTATGGTAGTTTGAGTGGTCGATCTGTCTGAGGAGCCTCCTATCAGGGAGAATTGATCAAGTTACTGTGCGGCACGATCACAATTTGTGATTCACAAGTATCAACATAAGCTGGAGGTCAGCTAACCCGCGTAAATCGGTAGGTTGTAAAATGCAGGTGTTCCAATGGTTTACATAAGTATTCGAAGCTACCTTCAGACGAATTTGACTTACTTCCTTTGGGGATACTCGTATCTTTTTCCGCTGGTTTCCACCCGGGGTATACAAAATTGTCGTGAATGAAGCGAAGATCGCGCACCAACGATGGATCGAGAGAGCTGCGCTTGGCTGTTACCGTATCTCCAGCTGAAGAAAAAAACACGTTCTGCTGGTACTGAGCTAGCGACACACGCTAGCCATTTTCGGGCAAGTGGAGGCAAGTTAGGAAATTCGGAACCACGTTTTCTCCACCACTCCAAAGAATCGACATCAAATGTAACATCCTCCACCTCGTCCAAATAGCGGTACAGTTCGGCTGTACAATGTGTTCGAATACGTCTCTCTCGAGCCGAATTTGTCGACATAATCGCGCTGTACTCGCTTTCCAAACACACCTTCCATGGCAATGGTGCGTTGCTTCTTAGAAAAGGCTGAGGTTTCTTCACATGGGATACTCTCGTC